>NW_025240219.1:0-3655 GCF_018294505.1 Triticum aestivum
GACCATGGACATTGGATGTCGTTGATAACGGGATCACATCATTAGGAGAATGATGTGATGGACAAGACCCAATCCTAAGCCTAGCACAAGATCGTGTAGTTCGTTTGCTAAGAGCTTTTCTAATGTCAAGTATCATTTCCTTAGACCATGAGATTGTCCAACTCCCGGATACCGTAGGAATGCTTTGGGTGTACCAAACGTCACAACGTAACTGGGTGGCTATAAAGGTGCACTACAGGTATCTCTGAAAGTGTCTGTTGGGTTGGCACGAATCGAGACTGGGATTTGTCACTTCGTGTAAACGGAGAGGTATCTCTGGGCCCACTCGGTAGGACATCATCATAATGTGCACAATGTGACCAAGGAGTTGATCACGGGATGATGTGTTATGGAACGAGTAAAGAGACTTGCCGGTAACGAGATTGAACAAGGTATCGGGATACCGACGATCGAATCTCGGGCAAGTAACATACCGATAGACAAAGGGAATTGTATACGGGATTGATTGAATCCTCGACATCGTGGTTCATCCGATGAGATCATCGTGGAACATGTGGGAGCCAACATGGGTATCCAGATCCCGCTGTTGGTTATTGACCGGAGAGTCGTCTCGGTCATGTCTGTGTGTCTCCCGAACCCGTAGGGTCTACACACTTAAGGTTCGGTGACGCTAGGGTTATAGAGATATTAGTATGCGGTAACCCGAAAGTTGTTCGGAGTCCCGGATGAGATCCCGGACGTCACGAGGAGTTCCGGAATGGTCCGGAGGTAAAGATTTATATATGGGAAGTCTTATTTTGGTCGCCGGAAAAGTTTCGCACTTTATCGGTATTGTACCAGGAGTGCCGAAAGGGGTCTGGGGGTCCACCAAGCGGGTCCACCAGCCCCGGGGGGCCACATGGGCTGTAGGGGGTGCGCCTTGGCCTATATGGGCCAAGGGCACCAGCCCCAAGAGGCCCATGCGCCAAGAGATAAGAAAAGGGGAGAGTCCTAAAGGGGGAAGGCACCTCCGAGGTGCCTTGGGGAGGAAGGACTCCTCCCTGGCCGCACCCTTCCTTGGAGGAAGGGCCAAGGCTGCGCCCCCCCTCTCCCTTGCCCCTATATATAGTGGGGGGGAGGGAGGGCAGCAACATCCTAGCCCCTGGCGCCTCCCTCTCCCTCCCGTGACACCTCTCCCTCTCGTTAGTGCTTGGCGAAGCCCTACCGGGATCCCCGCTACTTCCACCACCACGCCGTCGTGCTGCTGGATCTCCATCAACCTCTCCTCCCCCCTTGCTGGATCAAGAAGGAGGAGACGTCGCTGCTCCATACGTGTGTTGAACGCGGAGGTGCCGTCCGTTCAACGCTAGGATCATCGTGATTTGGATCACGACGAGTACGACTCCATCAACCCCGTTCTTTTGAACGCTTCGGCTCGCGATCTACAAGGGTATGTAGATGCACTCCTTCCCTCTCATTGCTAGTAAACTCCATAGATTGATCTTGGTGATGCGTAGAAAATTTTGAATTTCTGCTACGTTCTCCAACAGTGGTATCAGAGCTAGGTCTATGCGTAGTTTCTATGCACGAGTAGAACACAAAGTAGTTGTGGGTGTAGATGTTGCCAATTCTTCTTGCCGCTACTAGTCTTATCTTGTTTCGGCGACATTGTGGGATGAAGCTGCCCGGACCGACCTTACACGTACGCTTACGTGAGACAGGTTCCACCGACTGACATGCACTAGTTGCATAAGGTGGCTAGCGGGTGTTTGTCTCTCCCACTTTAGTCGGAACGGATTCGATGAAAAGGGTCCTTATGAAGGGTAAATAGAAATTGGCATATCACGTTGTGGTTTTACGTAGGTAAGAAACGTTCTTGCTAGAAACCTATACAAGCCACGTAAAAACTTGCAACAACAATTAGAGGACGTCTAACTTGTTTTTGCAGCATGTGCTATGTGATATGATATGGCCAGAAGATGTGATGAATGATATATGTGATGTTTGAGATTGATCATATTCTTGTAATAGGAATCGCGACTTGCATGTCAATGAGTATGACAACCGGCAGGAGCCATAGGAGTTGTCTTTATTTTTGTATGACCTGCGTGTCATTGAACAACGCCATGTAAATTACTTTACTTTATTGCTAAGCGCGTTAGCCATAGAAGTAGAAGTAATCGTTGGCGTGACAACTTCATGAAGACACAATGATGGAGATCATGATGATGGAGATCATGGTGTCATGCCGGTGACTAAGATGATCATGGTGCCCCGAAGATGGAGATCAAAGGAGAAAAATGATATTGGCCATATCATGTCACTATTTGATTGCATGTGATGTTTATCATGTTATGCATCTTATTTGCTTAGAACAACGTTTGCTTAAATAAGATGATCCCTCACTAAAATTTCAAGAGACGTGTTCCCCCTAACTGTGCACCGTTGCGAAGGTTCGTTGTTTCGAAGCACCACGTGATGATCGGGTGTGATAGATTCTAACGTTCGAATACAACGGGTGTTGACGAGCCTAGCATGTACAGACATGGCCTCGGAACACATGCGAAACACTTAGGTTGACTTGACGAGCCTAGCTTGTACAGACATGGCCTCGGAACACAAGAGACCGAAAGGTCGAACATGAGTCGTATAGTAGATATGATCAACATGGAGATGTTCACCGATGATGACTAGTCCGTCTCACGTGATGATCGGACACGGCCTAGTTTGACTCGGATCATGTATCACTTAGATGACTAGAGGGATGTCTATCTGAGTGGGAGTTCATTAATTAGATGAACTTCATTATCATGAACATAGTCAAAAGGTCTTTGCAAATTATGTCATACGCTTTAGTTCTACTGTTTAAGATATGTTCCTAGAGAAAATTTAGTTGAAAGTTGGTAGTAGCAATTAGGCGGAATGGGTCCGTAAACTGAGGATTTTCCTCATTGCTGCACAGAAGGCTTATGTCCTTAATGCACCGCTCGGTGTGCTAAACCTCAGCGTCGTCTGTAGATGTTACGAAACATCTGACATACACGTTTTGATGACTACGTGATAGTTCAATGCGTAATGCTAACGGTTTAGAATTGTGGCACAAGAGACGTTTTTGAAACGTCGCAGAACATATGAGATGTTCCGAAGACTGAAATTGGGATTTCAGACTAGTGCCCACGTCAAGAGGTATGAGACCTCTGACAAGTTTCTTAAGCCTGCAAACTAAGGGAGAAAAGCTCAATCGTTGAGCATGTGCTCAGATTGTCTGAGTACTACAATCACTTGAATCGAGTGGGAGTTAATCTCCCAGATGAGATAGTGATGGTACTCCATATTCACTGCCACCAAGCTAGTAGAGCTTCGTGATGAACTAGAACATATCAGGGACAATTATGATGATCCAAGAGGCCCATGCGCCAAGAGATAAGAAAAGGGGAGAGTCCTAAAGGGGGAAGGCACCTCCGAGGTGCCTTGGGGAGGAAGGACTCCTCCCTGGCCGCACCCTTCCTTGGAGGAAGGGCCAAGGCTGCGCCCCCCTCCTCTCCCTTGGCCCTATATATAGTGGGGGGGAGGGAGGGCAGCAACATCCTAGCCTCTGGCGCCTCCCTCTCCCTCCCGTGACACCTCTCCCTCCCGTTAGTGCTTGGCGAAGCCCTACCGGGATCCCCGCTACTTC
>NW_025240220.1:0-3655 GCF_018294505.1 Triticum aestivum
TTAGTTCTGGATTTTTTTTTCAAATACATGCAAATAAGTTTATATTGTCTTAGATGGCTAAGCAACATACATTAGTTGGAAAATATTCTAGACATCAGAGTTAAAATATTATTTTTTGTTGGGATGTTTCTTAAAATTGTGGATAAAAGATAGGCACCACTATATAGTTGGGCGTGCCAAAAGTGAACCCAAATATGGTTTTTAGTTGTCACATACGAAATGCTTTGCTAACATCTTACTACACATGATAAAATAAATATACTTGAGTCCATAATACTTTTTCACGATTTAGACACCGACTACAACTTCTTTTATTTGACAAATGAGTTTTGACATTTTGTATATGAAACCATCAAAGCTAACTACCACCCAACAGCGGTGCTCGATCAGGAGTTATTGCTATCAATATAAGTGTCACCTCGGTCTAAAGGGGGCCACGGTGAAGCTTGAGAAGCTAAAGAGAAATAGAACCAATGGTTGTACAATGAGTGAGAGTTGCAAGAGAGGCAAACATGGAAGAATGGAAAGAGAGGTTAACGTGGCAGGGAAGAGATAATTGACCTACCCATAGGAGATTAGGTGGCCTAGCGGCTGCACATGGCCTAGAGTCCAAGTTCCTCAATGGAACTTCACGCCAACCCCCATGGCACACATGTCCGGCAACTATTATATGGCTATAAAAACGCTTTAATTGCAATATTTTTGTATTTCGATTCCAAATTGGGTACGTTATTTTAGGCGATATTCTAATTCTTTTGTTAAAATTTGAATTTATTTGGAGCAATAAATCACCAATATTCCAAAAGCATGATACAAAGTTTCACTTATAAGGCCATTAGAATTATAATATATATTGTTAGCATTAAAATAAGTGGACTTCAACTATTTTCACAACAAAATCAATAATCTAGCCGCGCAAATGCGCGGGCGACCCCACTAGTTTGGTACAAAGTATGGGGAAAACAACTTTTGTCAAGCATCTCCTGGAGAACAAACTATCACCAGCTTATGTACATGCAACATGTATTTTCTTTCGTTTGCCAATTTCTTTCAGTACCATCATCTGTGAGAATTGATCTTCTGCAATTGCAGGTGTCGATATTGGACCAGAGACAACGACCGTCAGATTTGTGATTATCATGGTATGCTTAAGCTAACATTCTTGGACGATGTTACATGAATTTGTTTCAGTACCATCATGTGTGGGTATTGATCTTCTGCCTTTGCAGATGCCCATAATAGGAATTTTATATGTACATATTATATCTTCCTCTGCCATTTGATTTTGCTCAGTTAAGCTGTGTTGTAATTTTGAGCGAGTTCTGGGTTCATGCTAATATTTGCACTCCTTATATGCTGCTCAAAGGTAGAATCTAAATAGGTAGTATGTATTCTTAATTTAAGAGTACGAGCAACGCTGATCTGCTTTAGTGATTACTGAATTTAGAAACACCTATGTATGTCCCTGTTGTTGATATAACAAGGCCTGGTATGTTTCAATATATTCCAGTAATTTACATAGTGCTCCTGTACTATTGATTTAAGACACTGAAGATAATTTCAGGCTTATGCATTGTTATTAACTACATAAGATTAATTGCTGGCATTTATCGCCGTATTTTCTTTTGGTGTTGTGGACTGAAGAAAAAATGATGTATTTTCTATAGTCAAGTGTGTACTTGCTTCACGACTAAAACTGTTCATGTAGCTTACCTAGACAGAGGAAGAAAGAGCAGGGCGGCCATCTTTGCGAGGCTCATGATGCAGAAGTTCTAGACGAAGCAAACGAAGTCCCATGTCGAACCGCGGGTTGCACTGACATGGTGTGAGACTTGCAGTTAGCAGAAAAGGTGAATTAGACAGATGGATATTTAGCAGTCGGGTGAGTAGGTACCCGAGAGGAGAGAATCAATCGACGAGACCATCCTGGAGGATATGAATCGCGTGGACGGTGAACCTCATCAGGACTTGTCGTGCCTAGCTAGCTCTTGCCGCCATCAATGCCCAATGGCGAGCATGCCGGAGCTTTTGCCACCGCCACGCCGTACCCCGCCGCTTCCTCTTCTCCCCTACCTCTCTCGCAGCCTCGCTTCCTCCTACTCTTTCAAGATCCTCCCTCCTCCGCCGGTTTCTCCCTTTCCAGACCGCCCTCTGCTTTGAGTGGAATCGATTCCTCACCGATGCGTGATGTGCAGGCGAGGAGCCGGCGTAGGAGGTGCCTTGCCGATGCGTATTGTGCGGGCGAGCAGCACTCGATTTCTACTGCCAGTGGAGAGGAGACGGATGAGCCACGCTGGGGCAGCGAGAGCTGGCGGCGAGAGCAACAAATGCGCTACGGAGATGGGGGAATGGTGGAGGTGGGGAATGAGCAGGGAGATTTGAGAAAGCTAGAGAGAAAGAGAGTGGATCTCAGACTTCTTAGTGCACCGCACCGCTGTGGTCCCAAGTGCAGGTGCACACGCGTGAGCAGTGATGGATCTGACAAATGTACACTTTATTATTGTATTGTTCTGTTATTCAAGGATCAGTAATAGAACTTGCTGCAAACAGTCTTGACTCAAAATTTCTTCATGCAGCTCCTTCTGTTTTATTTGATTGTTATCTATAGGATGATGATAATTTGCTTATTATCATGCTTTGGTTCCAAATAACTTTACCGGTCATCCCACTTACTTCATCCAGTAATTTATAGCTGGATTATTGTGGACCTGAGTTAGAGGAAGCAAAAAAATTATAACTCTTTTATGTTTTCTTACAACTGCACTGATAAAATATATGAGTTGTTAGCTCGAATGAAGCTGAGGGTAAACAAAATTGTGAGGAAAAAAAATCAATGTATACATTTAGTAGTAGGAGAGATTAAGTTTTTTTTTCAAAGATCAGTTTGGTCCACATTTTTGTATGGTTTAAAATTCATTATATTGAATGTCTTATTCTTCCAAGCTCAAGCAAAAATAGGACAGATTGTTCAACATTCTTAAGCGGGACTATGCTCTATAGAAATCTCTACCACTGTTCTATTCTTTTCCATGAGACTTTTTCAGAGATAATAACTTCGTGTTAACAATGCATAGTGATGGCCACCCTCTACAGTGATAATAAATTGTGTCCATGCTTTGGTCACTATATTTCATAACAGTTTTTAAGTTCATGGTTCCATCGTCTAATCTTGTGGTAAGACGGTCTTGAATTAATGATCCACCTGCATGGTGTATTGTCTCTAATATCTGGCTATTTTTACACGTAAAAGTTTATGCAAAATACAAAAATCAACAAATCTCGAAACTACAAGCAAAGCGCGGCGTGCCGCCGCGCACTACCCGCTAGTGCAACACAAACCAGAATAGCGTTGTGGAAGAAGTACGTCTTGGCTTACTTGATGTCCCGGCAACCCACATAGGACAAGTGCGCGGCGAACACGTGCATATAGTGTTAGAGTGCGGGCACAACAGGCAAGCGTCCCGTAACGCCCACGATGCAGCTATAACTCCCACGTGTTGAGGCACGACTTAGAGGCATATAACCGCATTGTGGTTGTTTCGCAAGAAGGGTCATCTTCACACAATCCCTGTAATGAACAAGAAAGGGATAAAGAGTTGATTTACAATCGCCACTTCACACAAGTACTTAAATAAAACATACAACATTCAGAGTA
>NW_025240221.1:0-3655 GCF_018294505.1 Triticum aestivum
AAAGAAATATTTAGATGTTGTTATACTATACTCCCCCGTCTCAAAATAAGTGTCTCGGCTTTAGTGCAACTTTGTACTAAAGTTAGTATAAAACTGAAACACTTATTTTAGGACGGAGGGAGTACTATAGTTTCATATAGGGAAGTTATAGAGTCAGTATATCTGCGGCGATCTAGCTAACCATTCCCGCCTATGATTTTTTTGGGTCACGAATGGAAGGTCTATCATGGTGTTTGTTCGTTTGTTAATCGGCTTTGTGTGCATGGCAAAGTTCGGACACATTCTTGGCGTAATAGCGTACCATGCCAATGATAAAGGAGGTGTGTGATCTAAATTTTCCAGTATATGTAAAGAAGCATGATCAACTGTCGTATAGTACAAAGAACACCGGAAGTAAAAAATTCATATAAGCCCGTAGACCACCTAGCGATGACTACTAGAACTGGAACGAGCCGAAGGCGCGCCGCCATCTTTGCCCCTCACTCATCGGAGCCGGGCAAACCTTGTTGTAATAGACAGCCAGGAAGTCGTCATGCTAAGGCCACGTAGATCGGAAGGATCCAACCCGTGGACACACGAACATAGACGAACAAACACAAGATCCACGTGGATCCGACGAAGAGAAACACCGACTGAATCCCGCGAGATCTGCCAGAGAAAAACCTCCACACGCCCTCCGACGATACTAGAAACACCACCGGGATGGGTTACAAGGCGGGGAGATCATTATTCCATCTTCAGAGAGCTGCCGTCATCTCACCTCTCTGAGCAGGACACAAACCATAACAAAACTCAAAAGAGCATGAAAAAACGAAGCCCTTCTGCCGGAAAGGGCTGAGATCCACGACACCTCCACGGCCCTACGACAGATGATGTAGACCGGTGGCCGCATCGGCGGGACGCACGAGAAACCCTAGCCAAAGGGTCCTCTTTTCTTTTACTATTAAGTGGACAAGATTACACGACACAAGCTTGAAGTTGGACAATGTGTTGCGATTATGAACCTAAAATTGCATGAAAATTTGAAAAAGTGCATGTACTTAGGTGTTGTTAGATAGTTTTCTTACTCCAAATTAATTATCCACTTTTTTTGATAAAATGGTACATTGTTAAATTAAAAATGTAGTATCAATAGTACACATAGCAAAAGGAGCATGGAAAGTGTGGGAGGGACTACACAAGGGAGTCAATGATAGTCAAACCTATTAATTGGGAAAGATTGGGCGGATGCTGGGACTGTCCACTTGGCACGTGTTGGTTGTACAAGTGAGAAATATTTTATTATTTATTTATCTTTTAGATGGATATGAGAGTTTTTTCCTATTTATTGGAGACGGATGTCAGGACCACATGCTGCTCGCTGGTTGTCCATGTGGGGTTTGGTGGTTGGTTGAGGTCAGAAAGATCTTGCTTTTTCCCATTGTTTTAGATGTAGGTGTGTTTTTTCTTCCTTTGAAGTTTCTTCTTCTTGTTTCTAAATGGAGGTGAGGTTTTTTTCCTTTGATATGGAGATGATGACCAATGTATTTTTTAGATGGAAACGAGCGCGCAACTTGCCATATGACACTTGTTGAGTTATATGCATGAGGAAGGTTCTTTTTGTAAGATGAAGGTAAGGAAAACAAATGCGAGCTGAAGATGAGGGTCAACGTATTTGTTTTGAGAATGTGAGTGTCGAGTTCCATGCAACGAACTAGGGTCATTTTTCTCAAACGCAGTTAATTTTTTATTAATCTTCAAGCGTATGTAGGGATGGCCTAAAACGCTTGTACTAGAATCCTATATAAAAAATTGTTCCAGAACAAGTGTAAGCACCATAAATATAGCGGATACCATCAGAAATTGAGGACACCATATAAAAATTGGTCCAATGGAATGCGGAGTTTCAGTTCACATATCTTACTTAAAATCATATAGCGAAGCTTCCGAAAAATTGGAAACAGTCGCACATTAAAATTTTGAAGTAATACATAGTTGCTAATAAATATATTTTTTTACACAAAAAAAAAACAAATGGGTGGATTTATAGTGGTGAAAAGTGTCCATTATATATACACATTTGCAATTTTTGTTTGTGCCTATACGTGTAAGTATACATATTTCTCTATTAAGTTATTCTGGTACATAGTAAGAATTCATGTATATGTACTTGGGGAAAGAAATATTTAGATGTTGTTATACTATACTCCCCCGTCTCAAAATAAGTGTCTCAGCTTTAGTGCAACTTTGTACTAAAGTTAGTATAAAACTGAAACACTTATTTTAGGACGGAGGGAGTACTATAGTTTCATATAGGGAAGTTATAGAGTCAGTATATCCGCGGCGATCCAGCTAACCATTCCCGCCTATGATTTGTTTGGGTCACGAATGGAAGGTCTATCATGGTGTTTGTTCGTTTGTTAATCGGCTTTGTGTGCATGGCAAAGTTCGGACACATTCTTGGCGTAATAGCGTATACCATGCCAATGATAAAGGAGGTGTGTGATCTAAATTTTGCAGTATATGTAAAGAAGCATGATCAACTTGAGTGAAGGACCAAGGTTAGAGTTGTTCGCTGAATACCTATCACTGCAAGTTATGGCTGCTCTTGTATAGAGAGGGGCAACGAAGTGAAGTGTGCTCATGAATATCAGACTTCAACTCAATCCAAGGGCTACTCGAGTTAAAGATCAAGGCTTATATTCCGTTGAGAACATCCTTACAATATACTATTATGGACTAAGTATTGGTTGCTCATGTATTAGAAATCAGGTGGCCAAACAAGCCGTGGAAGTAGGACTGAGAGGAGTTAGGAAGTGTGTAAAAGCAGCATTGACAGGTCACGCTGGGTAAAACCATGGACACGGGGTGAGTAGGAACCTTTTCTCATAACTGTTTTCCATAGCTAGTAGTCACCCTCTAGAATTGCCCGGGCACCACCCTGGCTTGTGAAACATGCAGTCCGATGTTCAAGACCATAGAAGATCGTGAAATACCCCCTCCCCCCCTAGTGAATTGGGCCACGCCTTGCAGTCTAGTTGGAAGCGAGACAACAGTATTGCTCACCAGCCTTCATCTGGCCACGTTTATGTCCATAAATCGCAGCTCTGTCTTGTCTTAGTCTCCACTGCTGCGCATCCATGACACAGCGCAGCACCGCCCTCCAGCATGGAACTCCTACATGTGGTATGGCTGGTTGGCCGGTGGCGGAGATGTTGGGTTTCACCCACAGGATCGATCACATGAAAGGGTGGATCCAATAGCTTGGTTTGGACTAAGCTTTGTACGTGAGAAGTACCCCGCCGGAGGAACACGACGGCGGGCTGCATGGTGAAGGTCGAGGCTGCGGGAACAAGAGAAAGGCCGCAGTACACTTACAATTAGCTTACAACATCCTTCTGAAGATTTCTTTTCCCACTTATCTGGTTCTTGGTTGCAGTTTTTGTATGGTGTCGAAGTCTTCGGCCTCATGACTATCTTCTACCCCTCTATGTGTTTTACTTTGCTTTCATATACCGACAAGGAATCACTTAAAACTTGTTAATCTTTGGGATTTTAGTAAAAGAGATCAGTAATGGCTGCCATCCTTGTACCTCTCGTTAAAAAGAAACAAATGCACCTAGCTAGAAATGTAACGTTAGTATCACATGGAAAATCCTTGCTGACCACATCAATA
>NW_025240222.1:0-3654 GCF_018294505.1 Triticum aestivum
GCCATTATATAGAATTCAGGGATCAAAGAGTTGAAATGTGAGATGTCATTCATACCTCGGTAACATTGACAGTGCAAAGCTAGGCCCCAGCCCCCAACAATGACCAAAATATCACCTTTCAAGGGGCTAAGTCCTTCTGCAAGGCATTCAAAAATGAAATGGAGAATAGGATAGACACCCATTTTAGAGAAATTGATACGATTCTGATATGCAAACTTCAGAGCAATTGGTATCTGTTTTCCATGTGTCCATTGGAGCTTGGTGTGCGGAAAATAAAATGTACATGCTATTAAGACTACAAAAAAAAATTCACGCAGTAACACATTACGAAGCTTAGAAAAACAGAAGAATTATTGTTATTGCAAAATTAGTTGAAGGAAATAAAGGGTTTATAGAATTGTGATATTTGTGTGAGGACTCCCATAGGAAATAATGTTCTTACTCGATGGACCTTCAGAGGCGTGCACATCGGAGGATACCGCCAATACGACCAGCCTCGCCGATTCCAACATCAAACAATGGAATCAACCCATACTTTGTCTTTGGGAAGATGAAAATGACGCAGGGAATCGCCTAGCAATCCATCTGCGGCTGCTACGACAGCTGCCGGGGTTTGGGTTATCCGGAAGGAAACTCGGGTGTGACTGCTATGGCGGTGGCAGGGCGCTAGAGCTCAACACACCCTTGGCAATCCACTGCCGCCGCCACGCATCGGTGCAATCTGTAGCAAGGAAATGGAGACCACTTATGTAGCTGATTCGAGGGGTCGTTCAAGTAGCATATGGGGTGATTCAATGTGGATACTCAATCAACATGAACATACAGGTCTCCACCCAGCAAGCCCGAGGAAAAGAGCTATTCTGCATAATATATATTACCTCTGAAATTCAAGGAAACCATTATTCCATTAAAAAAGAATACTTACTTGAGTTAGGAAGGAAAAGCTAAATCTCTTCATCTAAACAATCAAATGTTTACCGAAACAACTGTTTTCTGCACACAAGTTGAGTCATTTGAAGACACACTCCTGGGGTGTGTAATTTAATGAAGTAATCAGCTTGCCAACCTCAATTTTTGTGTGTGGAGCAGCATGATGTTTTCTTGCCGGAGATTTGACAAGGCCATGCATGTACATGGGCATCAATTATGCAGTTTTGGAGAAGGGAGCATATATATAGGAGAAACTTTCCTTTCAAATGCGTCCATTGGCGACGAGGCGTAGGCGAGGCTGGATCGCGTTCGGCCAAATTCCTGGTCGACACGCCTCCACTTGAGATGCACGCGGTCAGCCAGTTGACGCTGTGTGGTGGCGGTGGCCGGGCCACGTACGTACTGTGCGTCTCCTTGATTCTCCTCTCCCCCGAAATAGTTCTGCGCATCCATGCATTGATGCATGGGAGGCCGGCCCGTCCGACCATTGCTAATCAGAGGCCTGATTTCTATGTTAATAATAGAAAAATTAAACCGGTAATATCCATGACCCCTATAAGATAACATTGTCTAAAACGTGTGTAAATAATAAAATCTACACATTTACTTTGAAATCATATGATTCACGACCAGATTTTTGACTCACAAAGTAGCATGAACTTCAGTCTAATTAGCACTACCAAATATGCTGGGTTGATGAAGCAAAGTAGTAACCATTTACCGGATTTACATTCTCATCTGCAGTGAACTCATGCATGCATAAGAGCGGATTTTACATCCTCGTTCAGACGAATTCCCTGACTTCTGCAAAATGAGGATTCTTCCTAGAAAGCCAAACTTACCATAGAGCTGGAGGAAGAGTCCGGTAGTACTGTGCTGGGCGTCGGGCGTTGGTACTCGGTAGGGGGCACCGTCGCTCCAGGTCGATGCGACTGCAGCCTCCTCAATGCGCGGGAAGAAGGATCGGGTCCTCGTCCTCCTCCCATTCAGCGTCGTCGTCGTTGTCTCGGGGGAAAAGGTAGGAGGAGACGTGTGGGATAGAACCGTCCGGGTCGACGCCGGTGAGAGCGGCCGAACAGGTCGGGGGTCCTCTTGGAGTCCCTCGTCAAAGCCGATGCGTACTGGAGGAGGCCAAGGTGCCCGGGGCGGAACGACGGTGAGGGGATGAGCGAGATGAAGAAAACTCCTTAGAGGACAACAGCGAAGGAATTAGAGAGATGAGCCTTGTGTGGCGCCGAGCACAGAGATATGGCTACGCCGTTGGTGAGCCTCGAGGTGGCTCCATCTCGTCCAGATTGACAACCGCGACGGTGGCTGCGGGTGGCAGCGGCGAGGCAAATTTGAGAGGACAGAGGAGAGGGATAAGGAAGGTGGGATAGCGTTGCGGTTTGGCGAGACGGGAGTCGTGGTAGAGAAGGGAAGGAAGCAGTTGAGATTTTACTGTGCGGGTAGGGGGAGGTCGCGGCCTTTTTTTTCGCTCGGGATGTTTTCTTCGAACGAGGCCCGCGAGCGAGGTTGAACCATCACGACGTTCGATTCTCCTTTAATAGTAAAGATCTTAGTAGCACCATTACCATATATTATTACCACATGTCACATGTAGTCAGCTTCTTATTTGAACTATTACCACATTTCACTTGTGGTCAGTATCTTAGTACCAGTAATTAGTATCAAATTCGCTATCAATAATTTCCATTTCATGTTTACTGCATTCCCTGTTGATAAATTATCCTACTCAGTTACTAATTCATAACCTAACATGGGCACTAATAGTAATGGTAAGCCTGCCGAGCTAGCACACGGGAATTTCCCCACGGGACATGCTACCTACTACTAACTCTACTAGGACTAAGCTAAGACCATGTGTACAAGTCTGACACAAATTGCTACTGACTTGTATGGACATATTAACTTTATCTCTAACAGCCTTGGTATTTGGAAGGTCCACAAGCTGCACACTCTTTGACAACCTGGGCACTGGAGGATCATAATTTCCATTTCATTTTATTGTGTTCTTTCTATAGCAGAAGGGAAGAAGTGGCTTCAACACACATGATAACAGGGGTTAGCAAGTGGCTTCACACGCCCTCCCTTGATGCAAAACAACATTGTTGGGATGAGGATGGGATGGGGATGGTTCAAAAATGTGTTTGCGACAGGGGTTTTTAACTGTGTGTGATGGCGCAATCTGCACTAGTACAAGAGGTAGTACAAGCTTTGACTCTATCGCACGATATGTCAAAAGATAGACTTCCGAAAGTATTTTCTTTTCATTACATAGTAGAGACTTCGTCATTACTCCATGTATTCGAAAATACATAGGAAAAGGGTTTTGTTATTATGAGCGGCTCACTATTGGACAACTTAGAACTGGAGGACCACAAAATGGAAAATTATTCAAGTTTCCATTTCATTTTATTCTGTTGTTGGTATAGCAGGAGCCAAGAAGTGGCTTCAACACACAAAATAGCAGGAGCTATACCTGTGCTTTCTGCCTTATAAAGTTCATTACCTCACTGCTTGGTCCAGAGTCCGAGGCCCCAAACTCAAGTGACATGTAACCCCCATCCATGCTTCCCAGTGGTAGTGATTTAGATCGTGATGCTGTATGATTGAAAACTTGTTTCATTTTGTTCACAGTATTAGATCCACCTTGCTGCTGCAGGGAGGATTTGCAATTCAACATTGTGCCAATTTTCCCATGTGGTACAATGTCGCTCATGC
>NW_025240223.1:0-3654 GCF_018294505.1 Triticum aestivum
GAGGAAAACGTGTATACGGTCACATTCACTTGCTTGGGTGACTGGGAGAGAGTTATGAACGATGGCCCATGGAATTTCAGGGGAGATGCGGTGATTCTGCTGCCATATGATGGGATAACGAAGCCGTCTACTGTGAAACTTGAGACAATCAACATGTGGATCCAAATCCATGATGTACCAGAATTGTATGCCCATCTAGTAGCTCCTTTAGCAGCAAAAGTGGGAGAGGTTCTTTTCTCTGAACCTAACTCACATGACTTTGTCGGCAACTTCCATCGAGTGTGGGTTAGAATCAACGTCAACAACCCTCTAAAGAATGCGGTCTCTATGATTAGGGAGGGGAAGAGACAGATATACAGAGTCAAGTACGAGAGGCTGCCCGACTGGTGTGCTGTATGTGGTATGCTCGGTCACCAGTTTAAGGAACACGGCAATGGTGTTCACCCTCCGTCAGCCCTTGTGTTTAAGGATCTCCGAGCTAACTGGGTCATGCGCAATGGAAGGGGCCTGGGGGAAGGCCGTAGCCAGCGTGGTGGCCGGAGACGTGGCCGTGCTGGGGGCGCTCAAGTGGCCGATCTGAGGAGGGAAGAGATATCATGACAGAGAGACAGGTGCACGGATCAGCCCAGGTTTATGACCCAAGTAAGGCGGCTAGTGACGCAGAGATGGAGGACTGGAGCAGGAAGAGAAACGCGGGAGCCGAGCTGGGAGCCAAACACCCCATGTCTTGCCAGAATCCAGAAACGGCACCTGCAGATGCTAACTCACTTGCGATTGTGCCTGCGGGTATAACAACAGCTAGCCCCCCACCGCACAGGGACCTGAAGAGAACCAAGAAGGCGGGAGAAGACTCAGAATTGTCAGCATCAACTATGAAGAATTTGGCGGGCTCCTTCGAGGAGCACCGCCAGGTCCAATGAGTGTTCTATGCTGGAACTGTCGGGGCGTGGGTAAAGCCGCGACAGTTCGAGAGGTTCGCGAGTTTGCGAGCAAATTTACCCCTACCCTCTTATGTATCATCGAAACTCAGATAGAAGGCTCGAGGGTAGAATCGCTAGCTGGTACATTTGGTTATGACAATAGTTTTGCAATTGACAGTCGTGGTAGAAGCGGAGGAATTGGTATTTTTTGGAACAATGAAATAAAAGTTGAGATTCTTGGTTATTCGGATTACCATATAGATTTCTCTATTGAGGAGGATGGGCTCGACCCCTGGAGAGCCACGGTAGTGTATGGCGAAGCTCAAACCCACCTACGCTACAAAACATGGGACACCCTGAAAAACATTAGCTCTTCATGCAACCTCCCTTGGCTTTGCATTGGTGATTTCAATGAAGTTTTGCGTCCCGAGGAGCATGAGGGAACAGGACAAAGGAGCAACGCACAGATACAGAGTTTTCGGGAGGCAGTAGACGTGTGCATGTTGCTGGACATCAGCTATAATGGCCGTTTTTGGACTTTTGAAAAGAAGGTAAGGGGAGGATCCTACACTAGGGTCCGACTTGATCGTGCGCTGGTCAGTGGTGATTGGCGAGCAAGGTTTCCATTAGCAGATTTGACACACTTGACGGCTGCAACTTCTGATCACTGTCCAATTTTAATGAGTCTAAACAGAGTTCAGCAAAGCAGTTGGAAGCAGAAACCCTTCAGGTATGAAGTCATGTGGGAAGGGCATGAAACCTGGAGCGATACAATTACATCTGCATGGACGGGAGGCGGAGTTAGTAATGGAGCAGACGGCTTACGAGCCAAGCTTCAGGCGATATCACTTGATTTGGGGCGCTGGAATAATGAGACGTTTGGTAATGTGCGAAAAGAAATTAAAAAGCTAAAAGGGGAGCTGGAGAAACTTCGGTCGGACCCAAGCAGAACTACACCTACTCATGCTGAGCTGAAGATTAATGAAAATCTAGTTGAGCTTTATCATAGGGAAGAAATCTTATGGAGGCAGCGGTCCAGGGTTGAGTGGCTCTCGGCGGGTGACAGGAACACGAAGTTTTTTCACTTGAGAGCAAGCATTAGGAGGAAGAAAAATATGATTAAGGCTCTACAAAACTCTCTGGGGACTCTGACTGATGACCAGGAGGAACTCAAAGCAATGGTGCACGATTTCTATAAATCTCTTTATACTTCGGAGGGAGTAAGCAACATGGAAACGGTTCTCAATTGTGTACCAACTAAGGTAACAGCAGAGATGAACAATCTTCTCGTTGCACCGTACAGGGAGGAAGAAGTTAAAACAGCCCTCTTTCAGATGTTTCCAACCAAAGCGCCCGGCCCCGATGGCTTTCCAGCTCATTTCTATCAACACCACTGGGAGCTCTGTGGCGCTGAGGTAACGGAGGTTGTGCTAAGGATAATTCGGGGAGAGGAGAGTGCAGAAAGTATTAATGATATTGTTTTGGTTCTCATCCCTAAGGTAATGAATCCATCTTTGCTAACTCAATTCCGGCCGATTAGTCTATGCAATGTGTTATATAAGATCGCGTCCAAGGTGATTGCAAATAGATTGAAGCAGGTTCTCCCAGAGATTATTTCAGAGGAGCAGTCGGCCTTTGTGCCAGGGGGACATATTACAGATAACATCATCAGTGCTTATGAGTGTCTTCACTTTATGAAGCGCAGCAAAGCCAAAGTTAATAGTTTTTGTGCCCTAAAGCTCGATATGATGAAAGCATACGACAGACTAGAGTGGGACTACTTGCAGGCGATAATGATCAAGTTGGGTTTCGCTCCAGCTTGGGTACAAATCATCATGAACATGGTGCGGTCAGTATCGTTCTCAGTACTTTTTAATGGTGAGAGACTTGACACTTTTTATCCATCCAGAGGAATTCGGCAGGGAGATCCGATATCCCCATACCTCTTTTTAATCGCAGCAGAGGGCCTTTCGTGCCTACTGAAATCCAGTTCTTCGTCGTCTCAGCTAGAAGGGATCAAGGTGGCTCCCACGGCGCCCGTCGTGAACCATCTCCTTTTCGCTGATGATAGCCTACTGATGTTTAAATCGAGTGTTGAAGGGGCTGTTGCAGTATCAAACCTATTGGAGCAATACTGTTTGGCTTCAGGACAGCGCATAAATCACGAGAAATCGTCTATCTTTTTCAGTAGAGGTTGTCCGCAGGGTATGAGAGAAAGCATCAAAACCACTTTGAATGTCCAGAATGAATCCCTCAGCGACAGGTATTTGGGTATGCCTACGGACGTTGGGCACTCAAAGAATGGCACTTTCAGATACTTGCGAGACCGAGTATGGGAAAATATCAGAGGTTGGATGGAAAAAATTTTGTCAGCTGCGGGAAAGGAAGTACTTATCAAGTCAGTCGCGCAGTCCATACCAGTTTTTTCTATGTCGTGCTTCCGCCTACCAAGGGGCTTATGCGAGAATGTCACTTCCTTGATCAGGCAGTTTTGGTGGGGGAGTAAGCAAGGGAAGCGTAAGCCAAGCTGGGTATCCTGGGACGAGATGATGAAGCCTAAACATCTTGGTGGTCTTGGCTTTAGGGACTTGGAAATTTTTAACTTGGCCCTACTATCCAAACAGGCATGGCTTCTGCTCCAATGCCCTACCTCCTTGAGCGCACGCATACTCAAGAGTGTTTATTTCCCGGATGTATCTTTGTTTGAAGCAGAGCTGGGCCACCATCCATCACA
>NW_025240224.1:0-3654 GCF_018294505.1 Triticum aestivum
GGGATACCGACGATCGAGTCTCGGGCATGTAACGTACCGAATGACAAAGGGAATTGTATACGGGGTTGTTCTAATCCTCGACATCGTGGTTCATCCGATGAGATCATCGAGGGGCATGTGGGAGCCAACATGGGTATCCAGATCCCGCTGTTGGTTATTGCCCGAGAGCCGTCTCGGTCATGACTACGTGTCTCCCGAACCCGTAGGGTCTACACACTTAAGGTTCGGTGACGCTAGGGTTGTATGAATATGAGTATGCAGTATACCGAATGTTGTTCAGAGTCCCGAATGAGATCCCGGACGTCACGAGGAGTTTCGGAATGGTCCGGAGGTAAAGAATTATATATATATAGGAAGTGGTATTTCGGCCATCGGGAAAGTTTCGGGGTCACCCGGTATTGTACCGGGACCACCGGAAGGGTCCCGGGGGTCCACCGGGTGGGGCCACCCATCCCGGAGGGCCCCATGGGCTGAAGTGGGAGGGGAGCCAGCCCATAGTGGGCTGGTGCGCCCCCCTAGGCCCACCCCCTGTGCCTAGGGTTGAAACCCTAGGGTGGGGGGGCGCACCACATGCCTTGGGGGCACTCCTCCCCCCTTGGCCGCGGCCCCCTTGGGAGATTGAATCTCCCAGGGCCGGCGCCCCCCCTGGGGGCCTATATAAAGGGAGGGGGAGAGGGGCAGCCGCACCCTGAAGTCCTGGCACCCCCTCCCCCTGCTACACCTCTTCCTCCTCCGTCACGTGCTTGGCGAAGCCCTGCCGGAGTGCTGCTGTTCCACCACCACCACGCCGTTGTGCTGCTGCTGGAGCCATCATCATCAACCTCTCTTTCCCCCTTGCTGGATCAAGAAGGAGGAGACGTCACACGCTCCGTACGTGTGTTGAACGCGGAGGTGCCGTCCGTTCGGCGCTAGGATCTCCGGTGATCTGAATCACGGCGAGTACGACTCCATCATCACCACTCCCTCTAACGCTTCCGTACGCGATCTACAAGTGGTATGTAGATGCAAACTCACTCCCTTGACTCGTTGCTTAGATGAACTCATAGATGGATCTTGGTGAAACCGTAGGAAAAATTTTAATTTTCTGCAACGTTCTCCAACAGTGGCATCATGAGCTAGGTCTATGCGTAGTTCTCTATTGCACGAGTAGAACACAATTTTGTTGTGGGCGTAGATCTTGTCAACTTGCTTGCCGCTACTAGTATTATCTTGCTTCAGTGGTATTGTGGGATGAAGCGGCCCGGACCAACCTTACACGTACGCTTACGTGAGACCGGTTCCACCGACTAACATGCACTAGTTGCATAAGGTGGCTGGCGGGTGTCTGTCTCTCCCACTTTAGTTGGAGCGGATTCGATGAAAAGGGACCTTATGAAGGGTAAATAGAAGTTGACAAAATCACGTTGTGGTTATTCGTAGGTAAGAAAACGTTCTTGCTAGAACCCAATTGCAGCCACGTAAAAGATGCAACAACAATTAGAGGACGTCTAACTTGTTTTTGCAGCAATTGTCATGTGATGTGATGTGGCCAGAAGTTGTGATGAATGATGAATGATATATTGTGATGTATGAGATCATGTTCTTGTAATAGGAATCACGACTTGCATGTCGATGAGTATGACAACCGGCAGGAGCCATAGGAGTTGTCTTTATTTTTTGTATGACCTGCGTGTCATTTAAGAACGCCATGTAAACTACTTTACTTTATTGCTAAACGCTTTAGTCATAGAAGTAGAAGTAGTCGTTGGCGTGACAACTTCATGAAGACACGATGATGGAGATCATGATGATGGAGATCATGGTGTCATGCCGGTGACAAGATGATCATGGAGCCCCGAAGATGAAGATCAAAGGAGCTATATGATATTGGCCATATCATGTCACTACTTTATATAATTGCATGTGATGTTTATTATGTTTTATGCATCTTGTTTACTTAGAACGACGGTAGTAAATAAGATGATCCCTTACAACAATTTCAAGAAGTGTTTCCCCCTAACTGTGCACCGTTGCTAAAGTTCGTCGTTTTGAAGCACCACGTGATGATCGGGTGTGATAGATCCTTACGTTCACATACAACGGGTGTAAGACAGTTTTACACATGCAAAACACTTAGGGTTAACTTGACGAGCCTAGCATGTACAGACATGGCCTCGGAACACGGAGACCGAAAGGTCGAACATGAGTCGTATGGAAGATACGATCAACATGAGAATGTTCACCGACGATGACTAGTCCGTCTCACGTGATGATCGGACACGGCCTAGTCAACTCGGATCGTGTAACACTTAGATGACTAAGGGGATGTCAAATCTGAGTGGGAGTTCATTAAATAATTTGATTAGATGAACTTAATTAACATGAACTTAGTCTAAAATCTTTGCAAAATATGTCTTGTAGATCAAATGGCCAACGCTCATGTCAACATGAACTTCAATGCGTTCCTAGAGAAAACCAAGCTGAAAGATGATGGCAGCAACTATACGGACTGGGTCCGGAACCTTAGGATCATCCTCATAGCTGCCAAGAAAGCATATGTCCTTGAAGCACCGTTAGGTGACCCACCTGCTCTCCCAGCACTGCAAGACGATTTGAACGTTTGGCAGACACGTGCTGATGATTACTCCCTTGTTCAGTGCGGCATGCTTTACAGCTTAGAACTGGGGCTCCAAAAGCGTTTTGAGCAACACGGAGCATATGAGATGTTCGAGGAGCTGAAACTAGTTTTCCAAGCTCATGCCCGGGTCGAGAGATATGAAGTCTCCGACAAGTTCTATAGTTGTAAGATGGAGGAAAATAGTTCTGTCAGTGAGCATATACTCAAAATGTCTGGGTTGCACAGCCGCCTGTCCCAGCTGGACATTAACCTCCCGGATGAGGCGGTCATTGACAGAATCCTTCAGTCGCTCCCACCAAGCTACAAGAGCTTTGTGATGAACTATAATATGCAGGGGATGGTGAAGACCATTCCTGAAGTATTTTCAATGCTGAAGTCGGCAGAGGTTGAAATCAAGAAAGAACATCAAGTGTTGATGGTCAATAAGACCACTAAGTTCAAGAAGGGCAAGGGTAAGAAGAACTTCAAGAAGGACGGCAAAGATGTTGCCGCGCCCGGTAAGCCAGTTGCCGGGAAGAAGTCAAAGAATGGACCCAAGCCTGAGACTGAGCGCTTTTATTGCAAGGGGAAGGGTCACTGGAAGCGGAACTGCCCCAAATACTTTGCGGATAAGAAGGCCGACAACACTAAAGGTATATTTGATATACATGTAATTGATGTGTACCTTACCAGTACTCGTAGTAACTCCTGGGTATTTGATACCGGTGCCGTTGCTCATATTTGTAACTCACGGCAGGAGCTGCAGAATAAGCGGAGACTGGCGAAGGACGAGGTGACGATGCGCGTCGGGAATGGTTCCAAGGTCGATGTGATCGCCGTTGGCACGCTACCTCTACATTTACCTACGAGATTAGTTATAAACCTTAATAATTGTTATTTGGTGCCAAGTTTGAGCATGAACATTGTATCTGGATCTCGTTTGATACGAGATGGCTACTCATTTAAATCCGAGAATAATGGTTGTTCTATTTATATGAGAGATATGTTTTATGGTCATGCCCCTATGGTCAATGGTTTATTCTTAATGAATCTCGAGC
>NW_025240225.1:0-3654 GCF_018294505.1 Triticum aestivum
AGTGGAGATGGGCTGGGCCGTGCTGCTGGGCCAGGTGGGCTACCAGGTGAGCGCCAGGTAGTCCTTCTCTCTCTTTCTATTTCTGTTTTTATTTATCTATTTTGTTCTGTGTTGTTTTAGTTTAGTAAAATACTAAACCATTTTATAAAATCCTGAAAATAGTTATGTGGCTAGAGTTAAAATATACCAAACCACATAAAATGTTCCAGTAATTATTGGACATATATTATTTATATATCAAATATATATCCAATGCAAATAGCTATTTATTTAATTCAAAGGCCCAAAATAATTAACTCTGAGATACCAAAAATATTGTTTTGAGTTTTACCTCTTTGCAAGATTAGGCACGGAGTTGGATGAGGAGGATAGCAAAACCAATCTCCCTTTCAACAGTCCCACAGAAATGTAAAAACGTTGCCCGTGTGACATTTTGGCGGAACTGCACAAAACACTCTTCAAAAAAGTGATTTGTGCAGTTCACCAAAAGGTCGCAATAGCAACGAGGTGAAAATGGATAGCCCTGTTTGCAAAAGGAGGTCGAAAGGAAACAACTACTGCCCAATAACACGAATTAAAGACACATACGCTGACAAAAAAGAAGCATGTTCCATGTAAAAAGGGAAAGATAGCAGATGGTGGTTTATCAAAATTGTTTGATGACGAGATTGCAAGATGGAAAGTACACCGGCCGAGATACGATTTAAGCAGACAACTAAAGAAGATCCACATGCAGCAACGTGGGAAGATGGGCAGTGGAGCAAGGCCGAAGGAAGCTGTACCTGAGGGTCGTCGGGATGTTACTAGGAGGGCACCGACGATCGAGATCTGCCCATACTGCGGCAGCGAGCAAGTGGCGAAGGCCGTACCGCGTTGGAGCTTGGTCAGAGAGAACGGCGGGTACCGCAGATCGGGATGAGCTTCCTCAACACCGTCGAACGGAGAGACGACGCACATCCTCCCTTTCCGCCGGCGGACGGGATGCGACCGGATCACTGACCAACGCTGAGACAGAGAGGCAATGGCGGCCTTGTGTGAGATGGTGTGACAAGAGACAAACCCATTTTTCCATTTTCCCCACGGCAATCGTTTTATATTCTAGGCGTGGTACCCGACCCTTCTTTGAGTAGACAACCGCTACACGCGTCAAATTATCACGTGGGCTGCCTTTTCGTACAGAAACAAACTCCACCATGTACTCGCGCAGGTGTGGCCGGGAACGAGACATGAGTATGTGCATCTGCTACGTCTTGAGCTTGCGTTGGTTTTCCTCGAAGAGGAGAGGGTGATGCAGCAATAGTAGCGTAAGTATTTCCCTCAGTTTTTGAGAACCAAGGTATCAATCCAGTAGGAGGCTCCTCAAAAAGCCCCACGAACCTACACAAACAAACAAAGAACTTGCAACCAACGCTACAAAGGGGTTGTCAATCCCTTTAGGGCCACTTGCGAAAGTGAGATCTGATAGAGATAGTATAATAAGATAAATATATTTTTGGTATTTTATAATATAGATGCAGAAAATAAAGATGCAAATAAAGGTAGATTGAATGAAAATATGATAAGAGATAGACCCGGGGGCCGTAGGTTTCACTAGAGGCTTCTCTCGAGAGCATAAGTATTACGGTGGATGAACAAATTACTGTCGAGCAATTGATAGAAAAGCGAATAATTATGACATTATCTAGGTATGATCATGTATATAGGCAACTCATCCATAACAAGTAGACCGACTCCTGCCTGCATCTACTACTATTACTCCACACATCGACCGCTATCCAGCATGCATCTAGAGTATTATGTTCATAAGAACAGAGTAACGCATTAAGCAAGATGACATGATGTAGAAGGATAAACTCAAGCAATATGATATAAACCCCATCTTGTTATCCTCGATGGCAACAATACAATACGTGTCTTGCAACCCTTTCTGTCACTGGGTAAGAACACCGCAAGATTGAACCCAAAGCTAAGCACTTCTCCCATGGCAAGAAAGATCAATCTAGTAGGCCAAACCAAACCGATAATTCGAAGAGACTTGCAAACATAACTGAATCATATAAAAGAATTCAGAGAAGATTCAATTATTATCCATAGATAAATCTGATCATAAACACACAATTCATCGGATCTCGACAAACACACTGCAAAAAGAGATTACATCGAATAGTTCTCCACAAGAGAGGGGGTGAACATTGTATTGAGATCCAAAAAGAGAGAAGAAGCCATCTAGCTAATAACTATGGACCCATAGGTCTGTGGTAAACTACTGACAACTGATCGGAGAGGCAAGGGTGTTGATGTAGAAGCCCTCCATGGTCGATTCCCCCTCCGGCAGAGTGTCCACGAAGGCTCCAAGATCGGATCTCGCGGATATAGAAGGTTATGGTGGTTGAAATTGTGTTTCGTCCTACCCCTGGATGTTTTCAGGGTACGTAGGCTTACATAGGAGGAAGAAGTACGTCGGTGGCCGCCCGAGGGGCCCACGAGACAGGGGGCGCGCCCTACAGGGGGGCGCCCTCCTGTCTCGTGGGAGCCTCGGCTGCTTCTTGACTTGCACTCCGAGTCCTCTGTATCACATTCGTTCCAAAAATCACGCTCCCGAAGGTTTCATTCCGTTTGGACTCCGTTTGATATTCCTTTTCTTCGAAATACTGAAGTAGGCAAAAAAACAGCAATACGGGCTGGGCCTCCGGTTAGTAGGTTAGTCCCAAAAATGAGATAATGTGTAAAATAAAGGCCATAAACATCAAAAAGGGGTAATATAATAGTATGGAACAATAAAAAATTATAGATACGTTGGAGACGTATCAAGCATCCCCAAGCTTAATTCGTACTCGTCCTCGTGTAGGTAAATGATAAAAAAGAAATTTTCGATGTGGAATGCTACCTAGCATAATTCTCAATGTAATTTTCTTTAATGTGGCATGAATGTTCAGATCCAAATGATTCAAGATAAAAGCTTATAAAACATAAAAATAATAATGCTTCAAAGCATACTAACAAATAATCATGTCCTATCAAAATAGCATAGCCAAAGAAAGCTTATCCCTACAAAATCATATAGTTAGGCCATGCTTCATTTTCATTACACAAAATACTCCCATCATGTACAACCCCGATGACGAGCCGAGCAATTGGTTCATACTTTTTAACGTGGTTCAGCTTGTTTCAACTCTTACGCAATACATGAGCACAAGCCATGGACATGGCACTATGGTGGTAAATGGTGGTGGTTGTAAGGACAAAAAGTGGGAGAAGATAGTCTCACATCAACTAGGCGTATCAACGGGCTATGGAGATGCCCATCAATAGATATCAATGTGAGTGAGTAGGGATTGCCATGCAACGGATGCACTATAGCTATAAATATATGAAAGCTCAACAAAAGAAACTAAGTGGGTGTGCATCCAACTAGCTTGCTCACGAAGACCTAGGGCACTTTGAGGAAGCCCATCATTGGAATATACAAGCCAAGTTCTATAATGAAAAATTCCCACTAGTATATGAAAGTGACAACATATGAGACTCTATCATGAAGATCATGGTGCTATTTTTGAAGCACAAGTGTGGAAAAAAAAGGTAGTAGCAATTGTCCCTTCTCTCTTTTTCTCTCTTTTTCTATTTTTCTTTTTTTTCTTCTTCTTTTTTCTTTTT
>NW_025240226.1:0-3653 GCF_018294505.1 Triticum aestivum
CTGCTATATCTCAGATCTACAAGCTGCAAGCAACTCGTATCGGCATATAGCATCTAAGGTATGGGGGCACATGATATTCTCTCAGGGAGGAGGGGTGGGGGGTGCACAACCAATCGGTGGTTGGGAGGGTGGGGACAAATTTAATCTAAACAACCCTAAACAGAGCTCCACAATTTTATCTAAGGTCGAGGGGTTGACCCCCGACAATCATAGCTCCGCCTAAACACAACATTTGCATGTACTATAATACTAGACTTAATATTCATGTTTCAATTTCATGTTCATTTTAAATATTGAACTGAGGACCATGGATATCTTACATTTTACTCCCTTTGTTCCTAAATATTAGTCTTTTTAGAGGTTCCAAATGGACTGGCACATACGGATGTATATAGACATATTTTAGAGTCTAGATTCACTCATTTTTCTTTGCATGTAGTAACTTTTTGAACTCTCTAAAAGACTAATATTTACGAATAGAAGGAGTATTTTTGAATTCGTGTCATACATGCATGGTTTGGAAAAATAGATGCACTATACTTATTGGATTGTTGTTTTGTTCGTGCGTGTCTCTCTCTCTCTCTCTGTGTGTGTGTGTGGTCATATGCTTGATACATAAAAAAATTCTCACCTCCACATTGTTCATCTTTTAAATTTGAATTTGCATTATAAAACTTACTAGGGATACCATGAAATGTGAAATCCACGTTGAAATCACTATATCATAAACTCACTCTAATTCAGCAACTCGTCATAAATCAATTACCACGTTGAGATTAGTATTTGCAAGGAAAATACAGGTATTGTAATACACATAGATTCGTTCGGCAATTTAAAAGGTTCCTTTCGTATTCTCGAATGGTAGGACCCAACGGCGTACCAGCGAGACCTTGGCTCGTGTTGATCCTAAAAAAACCCGGGCTTGTGTCCTTATAGGTGGCGTGCGTGGTACGCACATTAGGCAACCCCAACCAGTCGAGCCTCAGCGTTTCAAGTCGAAATTTCTAGCGGCCAGAATTCCAGCCCTAGGAAATTCCCCTCATGTCCCCGGTCCATAATGACTACCGATGAACATTGGAGGGATGCTTTAGTAACTAGACAATGTTACCTACCGTGCCGAACACGGTTCACTTCCCTCGGTCGCCGCTCGTCAAGGTCACCCGTCAACTGCATTGCCTAGTACTACTACTACTACACCAGGATGAGCACAGAATTGAGCCTGTTTGTTCGTGCCTAGTACTTGAGTTAATATATCAGGCAATGCACAGGTACGGAGGGATTATCCTTTTACTCTGCATATATAACTTGTCTGAAGTCTAACTAAGCAAAATGTTTGACCAAATCCTTTCTTAAGAAATACAACAGGACAGATGTACGACTGGAAAATTTATTGCATGATGCAGGTTATGATATTGTTTCGAATCCTGGATCTTAAATTTCAGAAAATCCAAAAGTGAGCATAAATTCTTGAAATTGAGCATGGTCACATGATATGGCACAAATATTACTTCGTAATTTTTTTCTTCAATTTGAGACAAGCTGCTTATGACAAGTTGCACAAATGAAGAGCCAAGGTATTTTGGAACAAAGACCTGTCACGTTAAGGCGAACACTTTCACTATTGAAACCGTGGGTATTTACGTGCCGCCACGAGTCCCCGCTTCTCATCGGCAGGTGCCATCCGAGCAAGCGTGTGAGTCGACGGGAGGCGTGCGAGCAGATCGCTGCGCTAGCTGTCAGGGAGGCGTGCGAGCAGACCACTGTGCAGGCTCACCGGGAGGCGAGCAATTTGACCAGGTTCCGCCGCCCACCGTCGTCCCAACTGCTCCCATTTTTTTAATGTCGCCGGTGCCGCAGTTTAAAATCAACCCCGCACTACCCGGTATCGCTACAATCTTCTCTCTTCCTCTCTGATTCTCCTGTCGTCTACCTCTAACTAGCCTGACCTAAACGTACGCCATGCCGCATTACGATGGTCTGCCCTTAGTGTTCCAGTTTCCTGAGGAAGACACCCAGCCGGAGTCTCAAGAACATAAGGCGCTTTGGGACGAGCTTGAACTGGCCTTGCGGGAGGACGCCGCGCCTGTCTTGATGAACGTGGCCCCTGTAACATTCACGTTGGTCGTGTCACTATTTGCAACTAGGTATTTTTATATATACTTACATAAGGTACTATCTACCTTCTCTATCCTCGAGCTGCTTCTTGGCAAGGCCGAGCTCGTTCTCGGACTGCTCGAGGCTCTACTTCAATGCATCGACCTCCGCAGTCAGTGCGGCAGAGGTCAGCAGCGTAGCCTGCATTCCCATATTGACATATTTATGTTAGACTCCTGCGTATATCTTCTTAGATCCTCAGTCCGGCTTTTCTTTCAGAACACCGAACTGAGCATCAGGGGCTACTGTCTATGCGGTAATATTCTTACATGACTTAAATACATACCTCAAAGCCTGTTAGAAGGCTGGCACATGCTTCTGTCAGCCCGCTCTTGGTGGACTGAACCTTTTGGATCAACACACTCATAATAGTGCGGTGCCCCTCGTCGATGGAGGCGCCGTTAAGCACCTCCAGCAAATTGTCCGGTGCCTCCGGTTGGACGGAGGCCACCAGCATCGTAGGCTTGCCCTTCTTACGAGGGGACCGCCTGCCGGACACCGGAACCATTGAAGGTTCCGGTGCGGTGTTCGGCCCAGGGCCGGAGTTAGATCCCTCTGGGGTTTTATCCCCTTTGCGCCTGGAGTCCGGAAGGTCGCCTCGCGGCGCCTCCGGGGCTACCTCCTCCTGGCTTGGCCTCTTTTGGGACTCCACCTCGGCATAGTCCGTGGGGCGAGGGGAGGTAGCAGTCGGGAGTGAAAGACTATTCACATCTGACGAATCCAGGGATCCGCTCGACGAAGCATCAAGCTGGGCCTTGGGCGGACTGCATGGTTATGTTCGGCGTTAGAAGATACTGTGCACTAAAGGAACGCCATGAGTTATTCTGTTATCCGGATACTTACGATTTCGCCAAGGGCTTGGCCCTGGATGGCCACTCCTCTCCGCCATCGTCGGTGCTGGTAGAGTAGTCCGGAAGAAGGGTCTTTCCCTTCTTGGACCCTCCGGCCTCCCCCGTTTGGGCAGCCTTTCTCTTCTTTCCTCCCCCCGATGGAGGGGGAGAGGCTTCTTCTTCCTCCTCCTCGTCTTCGGGGATGGAGTGCGCTTCAGGGTTGTCGGGCGATGAATCCGACACCACCAGGTGCTGGGAGCTCTTTCGAGTTCCCGTGGCCTTTTTCTTGGCCTTCTTCTCTGGCACCGCGTGTGGTGCCGGGACCAGCAGCTTCGCCAAGCGGGCATATGCTGGGCCTTCGGGCAAAGGAGCCGGACAGTCGATCTGTCCGGATGTCTTGTTTCAGTCCTGTCAAAGGAGCGGGAGCTTAGATCCCGCATAGAGTCAAACCATGAAAAACAAGTATCCTGTAAAAGGTAAAACAAGCTTACCGCGCTGGCTTGGCGCTTTGCGCAGAATCCGCGATCCTCGGTAATGGGAGGGGAAACCTCGGAGCCCTTGAATAGCACCTTCCAGGCGTCCTCGTGCGTTGTGTCAAAGAGCCTGGACAGGGTTTGGTGCTGGGCCGGGTCGAACTCCCACAAGTTAAAAGCCCGTCGTTGACACGGG
>NW_025240227.1:0-3653 GCF_018294505.1 Triticum aestivum
CTTGTCGGTTGCCGCATCAAAGCGGACACCGCTGTTTTGGTTGGTGCTCTTTTCATCTTGGTCAATCGTGTAAAATGTATTCCCATTTATCTCGTATCCTTTCCAAATCATTACAGTCGAAGATGGTCCCCTGGACAACAAGTACAGCTCATCACAAACAGTGATGTCACCTCTGAGACGTGTTTCCAACCAACTGCTGAAAGTCCTGATGTGTTCACATGTAATCCAGTCGTCGCACTGCTCCGGGTGTTTGGAGCGCAGACTGTTCTTGTGTTCATCGACATACGGGGTCACCAAGGTAGAGTTCTGTAGAACTGTGTAGTGTGCTTGAGACCAAGAATATCCGTCCCTGCATATTATTGAGTCTCTTCCAAGCGTGCCTTTTCCAGTCAGTCTCCCCTCATACCGCGATTTAGGGAGACCTATCTTCTTAAGGCTAGGAATGAAGTCAACACAAAACCCGATGACATCCTCTGTTTGATGGCCCATGGAGATGCTTCCTTCTGGCCTAGCGCGGTTACGGACATATTTCTTTAGGACTCCCATGAACCTCTCAAAGGGGTACATATTGTGTAGAAATACGGGCCCTAGAATGACAATCTCGTCGACTAGATGAACTAGGACGTGCGTCATGATATTGAAGAAGGATGGTGGAAACACCAGCTCGAAACTGACAAGACATTGCGCCACATCACTCCTTAGCGTTGATACGATTTCTGGATTGATCACCTTCTGAGATATTGCATTGAGGAATGCACATAGCTTCACAATGGCTAATCGGACGTTTTCCGGTAGAAGCCCCCTCAATGCAACCGGAAGCAGTTGCGTCATAATCACGTGGCAGTCATGAGACTTTAGGTTCTGGAACTTTTTCTCTGGCATATTTATTATTCCCTTTATATTCGACGAGAAGCCAGTCGGGACCTTCATACTGAGCAGTCATTGAAAGAATATTTCTTTCTCTTCTTTCGTAAGAGCATAGCTGGCAGGACCTTCATACTGCTTCGGAGGCATGCCCTCTTTTTCGTGCAAGAGTTGCACGTCCTCTCGTGCCTCAGGTGTATCTTTTCTCTTCACATACACGCCCAAGAAGCCTAGAAGGTTCACGCAAAGGTTCTTCGTCACGTGCATCACGTCGATCGAAGAGCGGACCTCTAGGTCTTTCCAGTAGGGTAGGTCCCAAAATATAGATTTCTTCTTCCACATGGGTGCGTGATTCTCAGCGTCATTCGGAACAGCTAGTCCGCCGGGACCCTTTCCAAAGATTACGTGTAAATCATTGACCATAGCAAGTACGTGATCACCGGTACGCATGGCGGGCTTCTTCCGGTGATCTGCCTCGCCTTTGAAATGCTTGCCTTTCTTTCGACATTGATGGTTGGTCGGAAGAAATCGACGATGGACCAGGTACATATTCTTCCTGCAGCTTCCCAGTTATATACTATCGGTGTCAAGTAAACAGTGCGTGCATGCGTGGTATCCCTTGTTTGTCTGTCCTGAAAAGTTACTGAGAGCGGGCCAATCGTTGATGGTCACGAACAGCAACGCCTTTAGGTCAAATTCCTCCTTTTTGTGCTCATCCCACGTACGTACACCGTTTCCATTCCACAGCTGTAAAAGTTCTTCAACTAATGGCCTTAGGTACACATCAATGTCGTTGCCGGGTTGCTTAGGGCCTTGGATGAGAACTGGCATCATAATGAACTTCCGCTTCATGCACATCCAAGGAGGAAGGTTATACATACATAGAGTCACGGGCCAGGTGCTGTGATTGCTGCTCTGCTCCCCGAAAGGATTAATGCCATCCGCGCTTAAAGCAAACCATACATTCCTTGGGTCCTTTGCAAACTCATCCCAGTACTTTCTCTTGATTTTTCTCCACTGCGACCCGTCAGCGGGTGCTCTCAACTTCCCGTATTTCTTACGGTCCTCACTGTGCCATCGCATCAACTTGGCATGCTCTCCGTTTCTGAACAGACGTTTCAACCGTGGTATTATAGGAGCATACCACATCACCTTCGCAGGAACCCTCTTCCTGGGAGGCTCGCCGTCAACATCACCAGGGTCATCTCGTCTGATCTTATACCGCAATGCACCGCATACCGGGCATGCGTTCAGATCCTTGTAGGCACCACGGTAGAGGATGCAGTCATTAGGGCATGCATGTATCTTCTCCACCTCCAATCCTAGAGGGCATACGACCTTCTTTGCTGCGTATGTACTGTCGGGCAATTCGTTATCCTTTGGAAGCTTCTTCTTCATTATTTTCAGTAGCTTCTCAAATCCTTTATCAGGCACAGCATTCTCTGCCTTCCACTGCAGCAATTCGAGTACGGTACCGAGCTTTGTGTTGCCATCTTCGCAATTGGGGAACAACCCTTTTTTGTGATCCTCTAACATGCGATCGAACTTCAGCTTCTCATTATGACTTTCGCATTGTGTCCTTGCATCGACAATGACCCGGCGGAGATCATCATCATCGGGCACATCGTCTGGTTCCTCTTGATCTTCAGCAGCTTCGCCAGTTCCAGCACCATCGTGCACATCGTCTGGTGCATCTTGATGTTCAGTAGCATCACCGTATTCAGGGGGCACATAGTTGTCATCCTACTCTTCTTCCTCGCCGTCTTCCATCATAACCCCTATTTCTCCGTGCCTCGTCCAAACATTATAGTGTGGCATGAAACCCTTGTAAAGCAAGTGGGTGTGAAGGATTTTCCGGTCAGAGTAAGACTTCCTATTCCCACATATAGGGCATGGACAACACATAAAACCATTCTGCTTGTTTGCCTCAGCCACTTCGAGAAAATCATGCACGCCCTTAATGTACTCGGAGGTGTGTCTGTCACCGTACATCCATTGCCGGTTCATCTGCGTGCATTATATATAATTAAGTGTGTCAAAAATCATTACAGAACATCATGAATAGATAATTAAGTGACCAAATTAAAAGAAATTCATCATCACATAAAAACCGAAGTACATACATAGTTCTCATGTAACAACATAAAGCTCTGCAGAGCATCTAAATTAATTAAACCATACATTGAAACTATGTAAAACATTTCAATGCGAAAACAAATACGATCATAATCACAACCAAGGTAACAACTGATCCAACGGCATAATGATATCAAGCCTCGGTATGAATGGCATATTTTCTAATCTTTCTCATCTTCAAGCGCATTGCATCCATCTTGATCTTGTGATCATCGACGACATCCGCAACATGCAACTCCAATATCATCTTCTCCTCCTCAAGTTTTTTTATTTTTTCCTTCAAGAAATTGTTTTCTTCTTCAACTAAATTTAACCTCTCGACAATAGGGTCGGTTGGAATTTCCGGTTCAACAACCTCCTAGATAAATAAAATCTATGTCACGTTAAACAATAAATGAACCAATAGTTATGAAAAGATAATATATACCACATCCGAATCATAGACAGGACGAGGGCCGACGGGGGCGGATACCAAAACCATCGCACTATATAAGATGCAATAATAAAAGTAAGAAAATAATACAAGTATCTATCTAAACAAAAAAGTAATAATATTTTTCCTTTCAGACAGAAGATAAGAACAAGAGGCTCACCACGGTGATGCCGGCGATGAGATCGGCGCGGGTGATCGACGGCGATGAAGACGGGGACGG
>NW_025240228.1:0-3653 GCF_018294505.1 Triticum aestivum
TCAAGGACTAAGGGATTCGCGTATATAACCTTTGTCGAGAAGCTCTTGTACTTGACGCATAATCTCCTTCGTCTCCTCTGGATTGGTACGGTATGGTGCACGGTTTGGCAGTGAAGCACCGGGAATTAAGTCAATCTGATGCTCAATCCCTCGAATAGGCGGTAATCCCGGTGGCACGTCTTGTGGAAAAACGTCAGCGAACTCCTGCAAAATGTTAGTGACAGCAGGAGGCAAAGAGGAAGGCACGTCCTCGAATGAAAATAATGCCTCTTTGCACACAAAAGCATAGCAAACAGATTTGCTGAAATCTAGCTCATCAATATCAGGTTTGGTGGCAAATAAACATGCACTTTTCAATTTAATTTCAGAAGCAACACTAGATGGTTTATTATTAGGCTTCATTTGTTGCTCAAATTCTTTTGCCACAATCTGATTTTCACTCTTATTCTTCTCCTGTTTTGCTTTATTAGCTCTATTAATATCATCTTTCAAAATGGAATCAGGAGTCATAGGAAGCAAAGTAATATTTTTATCCTTATGAATAAGAGTATAGTGATTGTTTCTACCATGGTGTACAGAATTTTTATCAAATTGCCATGGTCTACCAAGTAATAAGGAACATGCTTGCATAGGTACCACATCACAATCAACATAATCAGCATATGTAGAGATACTAAAATGCACACGAACAGTACGTGTTACCTTAACCTTGCCGCTATTGTTGAACCATTGGATGTAGTAAGGATGTGGATGTGGTCTTGTGGTGAGAGAAAGCTTCTCCACCATCTCCATGCTAGCCAAGTTGTTCCAGCTCCCTCCGTCTATTATGACGCGCACAGAACGTTCCTTCACAACTCCCTTGGTATGGAACAAATTGTGCCTCTGATTTTGCTCAGCTTGTGTGACCTGCAGACTCAAAACACCTTGAGCAACTAAACATTCATACCTGTCAGCGTCTTCAGGAGCCATGTATTGCGTCTCATGATCAGAATCATCTCCACCATGTTCTTCACGTGTAATAAGAGCCAATGTCTCCTCATCATAGTCACTAGCGGACTCATATCCACCACCCTCGGTAGCAATCATCACATGCGGAGATTTGCATTCTCTTGCATAATGACCTCCTCCCTTACAACAACGACAAATAATATCACTTGTGTGCCCTGTTGATACCCCGGAAGAAGAAGAACTCTATGCAGGCCCGGCAGGTGCGCTCTTGGCAGATAATGGTGGTTGTTCCTGTTTTCTTGTATCACGGCTGTAGGAGGCACCTGATTGAGGTGCTAGTGCAGTTGAAGTAGAAGATGCACGCGGTGTCCATGATGAAGGTCGGCCTGCAGAAAAGTTAGTTCGCGCCAATGCTTGTCGATCCTGCACTTCACGTTCAGCTTTACAAGCAAGATGGAATAAACGAGTGATATTAGTATACTCCTTATAGTCTAGAATGGTCTGAATCTCTCTATTTAATCCACCCAGAAAACGTGCAAGCATAGCTTCATTCTCCTCAACAATACCACATCGAATCATGCCAGTTTGTAATTCCTGATAATATTCTTCTACAGAATTTTTTCCTTGTCTTAAACGCTGCAATTTTTGAAGCAATTCACGTTGATAATATGGTGGAACCCAACGCGTACGCATAGCGGTTTTCAAAGCAGCCCAAGTAGTTGGAATAGGATATAATCTACAATGTTAAGACCACCAGACACATGCAAAACTAGTGAAAGCACAAACAGCAGCAGCAACCTGTCTCTCCTCGGGATATTGTAAACATGTAAAACGTTGTTCAGTTTCTAACTCCCAAGTAAGATATATACCAGGAACATATCTACCCTCAAATGGTGGAATATTCAATTTCAGTTTAGGAATATGGACATCATCTCGTACCTGAGGTGGTGGTGCAGGCCTACCATTACGAATATATACCTGAGGTCGACCTGGTGGTGGTGGTGCTGGTGGCTGCACGTAGTTCAGATTTTGATCAACCTCATCCTCATTATCTCCCACATAATCATCATCCTCCTGGGTACCAGCAGCAGTAGTAGCAGGAGCCAAAGAAGCACCAACAGCAGTAGCAGCGGCACCAGAATTTTGTCCTGGCTCAATAGGAACACGCTGTGCTCGTCCATACTGATTCGGAAGGGGGTGTAGTTGTTGTTGTTGCAGAGGTGCGACAGGTGCAGCCGGTGGTGGAAGACGCGCAAGCAGTTCATTAAATCTGTTATCGAGCTTTGTTTCGAACGTCTTCTCAAGGCCAGTAATCTTCTCCATGGCCTCTTCAAAATTGTTCAGCACATCTTGCACCTGTTCAGTCATCATTTGCTGAAACTTATCATGAAGCTCCTTGTTCGATAAGTTCTCCCAGTCAGTCTCGTCGGCTTGTGATCCTGGCATGGTTAGCAGCAATAGAAACACACAAGAATATGATCCTACAAACTACTAAGAAGTTGTGGTGGTGTATCACAAACCCGTCAAGCAAGCCTCAAATTCTTACCAGTTCTTACCCAGCAGCAGGTGGTGATCGGCAACCGTTGTAGTCAAAACTTCTCAAAGCTTGGATAGAGCGATTACCAGGGAAAGTCAAACGCACGACGTAGATGTATGTGGAGCTGGGAAGGCTTATAATATGATAGCAAAAAGGGTCAGCAATAATCAATTCAGAGATGCAAAGTTGAATAAATGCTCAACGACGGTACTGTGCTGGTCCTAGGCTAGACCGTGCTAGAGACGCGAGCCTAGAACACTAACAAAATCACGGCGCTGCACGTAAACAAGGGAAAAGCACACTCTCGAATTTTTTGTTCGCTCTTTTCTTTTTGCGCTGCTTTTTTTTTGCGCTGCTCTCTTTTTTTTTTGCGAAAAATCACTATAATGGCGAGTGTCTCAAAACTCTTCCCAGGTCAAACTGACAGGATGGGCACGAAAATTTTGTGACCAAAATTTTTTTTTGACTGCCCGGACCCAAAAACTAGAAACGGGTCAAAAAAACTTTCTATAACGGCGACTGTCTCAATACGCTTAGAAACACCTAAAAATAGGATTGCCAGAAATTTTTTTGTCAAGTGCGTTTTCCGAAAATTTTGGGCCTAAACGGAGGATGGTTTCCGAATTTTTCATTCTTTTTTGGAAACCAACCTCTTCTACGGACGTCAAAAGATTGCTGGAATCCGAAACCTACTCAGACAAGGAAACACGAATCGGAAATTAGATGGATCCCGAAAACAAACCTAATATGCAAGGAACTCGGATTGGTGGTGGAAATATGGTGGTGGTATATGGCAGCGGTGGTGGTAGCGATGGTAGTATATGGATATGGATCGGTGGTGGTATATGGACACGGATTGGTGGTGGTATATGGATACGGATTCGGAGCGGTGGCGGATAAGCGGTGGTGGTGGATGGCAGGGGCGATGATGATGGTGCGGCGGTGGCATGACAACTTATGACCAGAACTCGAAACTCTAAAAGACTAGACTCTAAGACCAGCAACTAGACACGACGATGCAACCGCAAATTCAACAAAGCAAAACCCTAAAAAGATTATGCAAAGGCTCAGATTGGTTCGGATATGATGAACTAACCCTAATTTTTTTTGTGGCTTTTTCGTGGACTGTAGGTATGAAGAACAGACTCGATCTAAACTACGAAAAACT
>NW_025240229.1:0-3653 GCF_018294505.1 Triticum aestivum
CTTGTCGGTTGCCGCATCAAAGCGGACACCGCTGTTTTGGTTGGTGCTCTTTTCATCTTGGTCAATCGTGTAAAATGTATTCCCATTTATCTCGTATCCTTTCCAAATCATTACAGTCGAAGATGGTCCCCTGGACAACAAGTACAGCTCATCACAAACAGTGATGTCACCTCTGAGACGTGTTTCCAACCAACTGCTGAAAGTCCTGATGTGTTCACATGTAATCCAGTCGTCGCACTGCTCCGGGTGTTTGGAGCGCAGACTGTTCTTGTGTTCATCGACATACGGGGTCACCAAGGTAGAGTTCTGTAGAACTGTGTAGTGTGCTTGAGACCAAGAATATCCGTCCCTGCATATTATTGAGTCTCTTCCAAGCGTGCCTTTTCCAGTCAGTCTCCCCTCATACCGCGATTTAGGGAGACCTATCTTCTTAAGGCTAGGAATGAAGTCAACACAAAACCCGATGACATCCTCTGTTTGATGGCCCATGGAGATGCTTCCTTCTGGCCTAGCGCGGTTACGGACATATTTCTTTAGGACTCCCATGAACCTCTCAAAGGGGTACATATTGTGTAGAAATACGGGCCCTAGAATGACAATCTCGTCGACTAGATGAACTAGGACGTGCGTCATGATATTGAAGAAGGATGGTGGAAACACCAGCTCGAAACTGACAAGACATTGCGCCACATCACTCCTTAGCGTTGATACGATTTCTGGATTGATCACCTTCTGAGATATTGCATTGAGGAATGCACATAGCTTCACAATGGCTAATCGGACGTTTTCCGGTAGAAGCCCCCTCAATGCAACCGGAAGCAGTTGCGTCATAATCACGTGGCAGTCATGAGACTTTAGGTTCTGGAACTTTTTCTCTGGCATATTTATTATTCCCTTTATATTCGACGAGAAGCCAGTCGGGACCTTCATACTGAGCAGTCATTGAAAGAATATTTCTTTCTCTTCTTTCGTAAGAGCATAGCTGGCAGGACCTTCATACTGCTTCGGAGGCATGCCCTCTTTTTCGTGCAAGAGTTGCACGTCCTCTCGTGCCTCAGGTGTATCTTTTCTCTTCACATACACGCCCAAGAAGCCTAGCAGGTTCACGCAAAGGTTCTTCGTCACGTGCATCACGTCGATCGAAGAGCGGACCTCTAGGTCTTTCCAGTAGGGTAGGTCCCAAAATATAGATTTCTTCTTCCACATGGGTGCGTGATTCTCAGCGTCATTCGGAACAGCTAGTCCGCCGGGACCCTTTCCAAAGATTACGTGTAAATCATTGACCATAGCAAGTACGTGATCACCGGTACGCATGGCGGGCTTCTTCCGGTGATCTGCCTCGCCTTTGAAATGCTTGCCTTTCTTTCGACATTGATGGTTGGTCGGAAGAAATCGACGATGGCCCAGGTACATATTCTTCCTGCAGCTTCCCAGTTATATACTATCGGTGTCAAGTAAACAGTGCGTGCATGCGTGGTATCCCTTGTTTGTCTGTCCTGAAAGGTTACTGAGAGCGGGCCAATCGTTGATGGTCACGAACAGCAACGCCTTTAGGTCAAATTCCTCCTTTTTGTGCTCATCCCACGTACGTACACCGTTTCCATTCCACAGCTGTAAAAGTTCTTCAACTAATGGCCTTAGGTACACATCAATGTCGTTGCCGGGTTGCTTAGGGCCTTGGATGAGAACTGGCATCATAATGAACTTCCGCTTCATGCACATCCAAGGAGGAAGGTTATACATACATAGAGTCACGGGCCAGGTGCTGTGATTGCTGCTCTGCTCCCCGAAAGGATTAATGCCATCCGCGCTTAAAGCAAACCATACATTCCTTGGGTCCTTTGCAAACTCATCCCAGTACTTTCTCTTGATTTTTCTCCACTGCGACCCGTCAGCGGGTGCTCTCAACTTCCCGTATTTCTTACGGTCCTCACTGTGCCATCGCATCAACTTGGCATGCTCTCCGTTTCTGAACAGACGTTTCAACCGTGGTATTATAGGAGCATACCACATCACCTTCGCAGGAACCCTCTTCCTGGGAGGCTCGCCGTCAACATCACCAGGGTCATCTCGTCTGATCTTATACCGCAATGCACCGCATACCGGGCATGCGTTCAGATCCTTGTAGGCACCACGGTAGAGGATGCAGTCATTAGGGCATGCATGTATCTTCTCCACCTCCAATCCTAGAGGGCATACGACCTTCTTTGCTGCGTATGTACTGTCGGGCAATTCGTTATCCTTTGGAAGCTTCTTCTTCATTATTTTCAGTAGCTTCTCAAATCCTTTATCAGGCACAGCATTCTCTGCCTTCCACTGCAGCAATTCGAGTACGGTACCGAGCTTTGTGTTGCCATCTTCGCAATTGGGGAACAACCCTTTTTTGTGATCCTCTAACATGCGATCGAACTTCAGCTTCTCATTATGACTTTCGCATTGTGTCCTTGCATCGACAATGACCCGGCGGAGATCATCATCATCGGGCACATCGTCTGGTTCCTCTTGATCTTCAGCAGCTTCGCCAGTTCCAGCACCATCGTGCACATCGTCTGGTGCATCTTGATGTTCAGTAGCATCACCGTATTCAGGGGGCACATAGTTGTCATCCTACTCTTCTTCCTCGCCGTCTTCCATCATAACCCCTATTTCTCCGTGCCTCGTCCAAACATTATAGTGTGGCATGAAACCCTTGTAAAGCAAGTGGGTGTGAAGGATTTTCCGGTCAGAGTAAGACTTCCTATTCCCACATATAGGGCATGGACAACACATAAAACCATTCTGCTTGTTTGCCTCAGCCACTTCGAGAAAATCATGCACGCCCTTAATGTACTCGGAGGTGTGTCTGTCACCGTACATCCATTGCCGGTTCATCTGCGTGCATTATATATAATTAAGTGTGTCAAAAATCATTACAGAACATCATGAATAGATAATTAAGTGACCAAATTAAAAGAAATTCATCATCACATAAAAACCGAAGTACATACATAGTTCTCATGTAACAACATAAAGCTCTGCAGAGCATCTAAATTAATTAAACCATACATTGAAACTATGTAAAACATTTCAATGCGAAAACAAATACGATCATAATCACAACCAAGGTAACAACTGATCCAACGGCATAATGATATCAAGCCTCGGTATGAATGGCATATTTTCTAATCTTTCTCATCTTCAAGCGCATTGCATCCATCTTGATCTTGTGATCATCGACGACATCCGCAACATGCAACTCCAATATCATCTTCTCCTCCTCAAGTTTTTTTATTTTTTCCTTCAAGAAATTGTTTTCTTCTTCAACTAAATTTAACCTCTCGACAATAGGGTCGGTTGGAATTTCCGGTTCAACAACCTCCTAGATAAATAAAATCTATGTCACGTTAAACAATAAATGAACCAATAGTTATGAAAAGATAATATATACCACATCCGAATCATAGACAGGACGAGGGCCGACGGGGGCGGATACCAAAACCATCGCACTATATAAGATGCAATAATAAAAGTAAGAAAATAATACAAGTATCTATCTAAACAAAAAAGTAATAATATTTTTCCTTTCAGACAGAAGATAAGAACAAGAGGCTCACCACGGTGATGCCGGCGATGAGATCGGCGCGGGTGATCGACGGCGATGAAGACGGGGACGG
>NW_025240230.1:0-3652 GCF_018294505.1 Triticum aestivum
TATTGATGTGGTCAGCAAGGATTTTCCATGTGATACTAACGTTACATTTCTAGCTAGGTGCATTTGTTTCTTTTTAACGAGAGGTACAAGGATGGCAGCCATTACTGATCTCTTTTACTAAAATCCCAAAGATTAACAAGTTTTAAGTGATTCCTTGTCGGTATATGAAAGCAAAGTAAAACACATAGAGGGGTAGAAGATAGTCATGAGGCCGAAGACTTCGACACCATACAAAAACTGCAACCAAGAACCAGATAAGTGGGAAAAGAAATCTTCAGAAGGATGTTGTAAGCTAATTGTAAGTGTACTGCGGCCTTTCTCTTGTTCCCGCAGCCTCGACCTTCACCATGCAGCCCGCCGTCGTGTTCCTCCGGCGGGGTACTTCTCACGTACAAAGCTTAGTCCAAACCAAGCTATTGGATCCACCCTTTCATGTGATCGATCCTGTGGGTGAAACCCAACATCTCCGCCACCGGCCAACCAGCCATACCACATGTAGGAGTTCCATGCTGGAGGGCGGTGCTGCGCTGTGTCATGGATGCGCAGCAGTGGAGACTAAGACAAGACAGAGCTGCGATTTATGGACATAAACGTGGCCAGATGAAGGCTGGTGAGCAATACTGTTGTCTCGCTTCCAACTAGACTGCACGGCGTGGCCCAATTCACTAGGGGGGGGGGGGTATTTCACGATCTTCTATGGTCTTGAACATCGGACTGCATGTTTCACAAGCCAGGGTGGTGCCCGGGCAATTCTAGAGGGTGACTACTAGCTATGGAAAACAGTTATGAGAAAAGGTTCCTACTCACCCCGTGTCCATGGTTTTACCCAGCGTGACCTGTCAATGCTGCTTTTACACACTTCCTAACTCCTCTCAGTCCTACTTCCACGGCTTGTTTGGCCACCTGATTTCTAATACATGAGCAACCAATACTTAGTCCATAATAGTATATTGTAAGGATGTTCTCAACGGAATATAAGCCTTGATCTTTAACTCGAGTAGCCCTTGGATTGAGTTGAACTCTGATATTCATGAGCACACTTCACTTCGTTGCCCCTCTCTATACAAGAGCAGCCATAACTTGCAGTGATAGGTATTCAGCGAACAACTCTAACCTTGGTCCTTCACTCAAGTTGATCATGCTTCTTTACATATACTGCAAAATTTAGATCACACACCTCCTTTATCATTGGCATGGTATACGCTATTACGCCAAGAATGTGTCCGAACTTTGCCATGCACACAAAGCCGATTAACAAACGAACAAACACCATGATAGACCTTCCATTCGTGACCCAAACAAATCATAGGCAGGAATGGTTAGCTAGATCGCCGCAGATATACTGACTCTATAACTTCCCGATATGAAACTATAGTACTCCCTCCGTCCTAAAATAAGTGTTTCAGTTTTATACTAACTTTAGTACAAAGTTGCACTAAAGCCGAGACACTTATTTTGAGACGGGGGAGTATAGTATAACAACATCTAAATATTTCTTTCCCCAAGTACATATACATGAATTCTTACTATGTACCAGAATAACTTAATAGAGAAATATGTATACTTACACGTATAGGCACAAATAAAAATTGCAAATGTGTATATATAATGGACACTTTTCACCACTATAAATCCACCCATTTGTTTTTATTTTATGTAAAAAAAATATTTATTAGCAACTATGTATTACTTCAAAATTTTGATGTGCGACTGTTTCCAATTTTTCGGAAGCTTCGCTATATGATTTTAAGTAAGATACGTGAACCGAAACTCCGCATTCCATTGGACCAATTTTTATATGGTGTCCTCAATTTCTGATGGTATCCGCTATATTTATGGTGCTTACACTTGTTCTGGAACAATTTTTTATATAGGATTCTAGTACAAGCGTTTTAGGCCATCCCTACATACGCTTGAAGATTAATAAAAAATTAACTGCGTTTGAGAAAAATGACCCTAGTTCGTTGCATGCAACTCGACACTCACATTCTCAAAACAAATACATTGACCCTCATCTTCAGCTCGCATTTGTTTTCCTTACCTTCATCTTACAAAAAGAACCTTCCTCATGCATATAACTCAACAAGTGTCATATGGCAAGTTGCGCGCTCGTTTGCATCTAAAAAATACATTGGTCATCATCTCCATATCAAAGGAAAAAAACCTCACCTCCATTTAGAAACAAGAAGAAGAAACTTCAAAGGAAGAAAAAACACACCTACATCTAAAACAATGGGAAAAAGCAAGATCTTTCTGACCTCAACCAACCACCAAGCCCCACATGGACAACCAGCGAGCAGCATGTGGTCCTGACATCCGTCTCGAATAAATAGGAAAAACTCTCATATCCATCTAAAAGATAAATAAATAATAAAATATTTCTCACTTGAACAACCAACACGTGCCAAGTGGACAGTCCCAGCATCCGCCCTATCTTTCCCAATTAATAGGTTTGACTATCATTGACTCCCTTGTGTAGTCCCTCCCACACTTTCCATGCTCCTTTTGCTATGTGTACTATTGATACTACATTTTTTATTTAATAATGTACCATTTTATCGAAAAAAGTGGATAATTAATTTGTAGTAAGAAAACTATCTAACAACACCTAAGTACATGCACTTTTTCAAATTTTCATGCAATTTTAGGTTCATAATCGCAACACATTGTCCAACTTCAAGCTTGTGTCGTGTAATCTTGTCCACTTAATAGTAAAAGAAAAGAGGACCCTTTGGCTAGGGTTTCTCGTGCGTCCCGCCGATGCGGCCGCCGGTCTACCTCATCTGTCGTAGGGCCATGGAGGTGACTTGGATCTCAGCCCTTGCCGGCAGAAGGGCTTCGTTTTTTCATGCTCTTTTCAGTTTTGTTATGGTTTGTGTCCTGCTCAGAGAGGTGAGATGACGCCGGCTCTCTGAAGATGGAATAATGATCTCCCCGCCTTGTAACCCGTCCCGGTGGTGTTTGTAGTATCGTCGGAGGGCGTGTGGTGGTTTTTCTCTAGCAGATCTTGCGGGATTCAGTCGGTGTTTCTCTTCGTCGGATCCACGTGGATCTTGTGTTTGTTCGTCTGTGTTCGTGTGTCCACAGGTTGGATCCTTCCGATCTACGTGGCCTTAGTATGACGACTTCCTGGCTGTCTATTACAACAAGGTTTGCCCGACTCTGATGAGTGAGGGGCAAAGATGGCGGCGCGCCTTCGGCTCGTTCCAGTTCTAGTAGTCATCGCTAGGTGGTCTACGGGCTTATATGAATTTTTTACTTCCGGTGTTCTTTGTACTATACGACAGTTGATCATGCTTCTTTACATATACTGGAAAATTTAGATCACACACCTCCTTTATCATTGGCATGGTACGCTATTACGCCAAGAATGTGTCCGAACTTTGCCATGCACACAAAGCCGATTAACAAACGAACAAACACCATGATAGACCTTCCATTCGTGACCCAAAAAAATCATAGGCGGGAATGGTTAGCTAGATCGCCGCAGATATACTGACTCTATAACTTCCCTATATGAAACTATAGTACTCCCTCCGTCCTAAAATAAGTGTTTCAGTTTTATACTAACTTTAGTACAAAGTTGCACTAAAGCCGAGACACTTATTTTGAGACGGGGGAGTATAGTATAACAACATCTAAATATTTCTTT
>NW_025240231.1:0-3652 GCF_018294505.1 Triticum aestivum
AGATGGTTACGGTTTCCTGACCATGGACACTGGATGTCGTTGATAACAACATCACATCATTAGGAGAATGATGTGATGGACAAGGCCCAATCCTAAGCCTAGCACAAAGATCGTGTAGTTCGTATGCTAAAGCTTTTCTAATGTCAAGTATCATTTCCTTAGACCATGAGATTGTGCAACTCCCAGATATCATAGGAATGCTTTGGGTGTACCAAATGTCACAACGTAACTGGGTGGCTATAAAGGTGCATTACAGGTATCTCCGAAAGTGTCTGTTAGGTTGGCACGAATCGAGACTGGGATTTGTCACTCCGTGTGACAGAGAGGTATCTCTGGGCCCACTCGGTAGGACATCATCATAATGTGCACAATGTGACCAAGGGGTTGATCACGGGATGATGTGTTACGGAACGAGTAAAGAGACTTGCCGGTAACGAGATTGAACAAGGTATCGGGATACCGACGATCGAATCTCGGGCAAGTACTATACCGCTAGACAAAGGGAATTGAATACGAGATTGATTGAATCCTCGACATCGTGGTTCATCCGATGAGATCATCGTGGAACATGTGGGAGCCAACATGCGTATCCAGATCCTGCTGTTGGTTATTGGCCGGAGAGTTGTCTCGGTCATGTCTACGTGTCTCCCGAACCCGTAGGGTCTACACACTTAAGGTTCGATGACGCTAGGGTTATAGGGAATAGATGTACATGGTTACCGAATGTTGTTCGGAGTCCCGGATGAGATCCTGGACGTCACGAGGAGTTCCGGAATGGTCCGGAGGTAAAGATTTATATATGGGAAGTCCTGTTTTGGTCACCGGAAAAGTTTCGGGTGCTATCGGTAATGTACCGGGTCCATCGGGAGGGTCCCGGTGGTCCACCAAGTGGGGCCACCGGCCCCAGAGGGCAGCATGGGCCAAGTGTGGGAGGGGACCAGCCCCAGGTGGGCAGGTGCGCCCCCCCACTAGGGCCCAAGGCACCTAGGGTTTGGGAAGGGGGCGCCTCCACCTTACTTGGGGGGCAAGTTTCCCCCTCTCGCCCCTTGGCCGCACCCTAGATGGGATCTAGGGGCTGCCGCACCCCTTGGGGTGGAAACCCTAGAGGGGGCGCAGCCCCCTCCCTCTCCCCTATATATAGTTGAGGTCTTTGGGGCTGCCAACACATGAGTTTTGACCTCTCCCTGGCACAGCCCTACCTCTCTCCCTCCTCGTCTCTTGCGGTGCTTGGCGAAGCCCTGCAGGATTGCCACGCTCCTCCACCACCACCACACCGTCGTGCTGCTGCTGGACGGAGTCTTCCCCAACCTCTCCCTCTCTCCTTGCTACATCAAGGCATGGGAGACGTCACCGGGCTGTATGTGTGTTGAACGCGGAGGTCCCGTCCGTTCGGCACTAGGATCATCGGTGATTTGAATCACGTCGAGTACGACTCCATCAACCCCGTTCACTTGAACGCTTCCACTTAGCGATCTACAAGGGTATGTAGATGCACTCTCCTTTCCCTCGTTGCTAGATTACTCCATAGATTGATCTTGGTGTTGCGTAGAAAATTTTGAATTTCTGCTATTTCCGCAAGATAGCATACAAGTCTTTTATGTGCTCAAAGCCAATAACATTCAACTCAAGTTTAGTGACAAGCGGGCATATGCGTGAAAGTGCATCCGCAACTAAATTTTCCTTACCCTTAATGTACTTGATCACATAGGGGAAAGATTCAATAAATTCACTCCATTTGGCATGACACTTGTTCAACTTAGTTTGACCTTTTAAGTACTTAAGAGTTTCATGATCGGTATGGATGACAAACTGATGAGATCTAAGATAATGTTCCCAAACATGTAGCACACGCACTAAATCATACAATTCTTTGTCATAGATGGGATAGTTAAGTTGCGCACCGGAGAGTTTTTCACTAAAATATGCAATGGCTCGTTTTTCTTGCATCAAAACTCCGCCAATTCCTGTACCACTTGCATCACAATGGACCTCAAAAGTTTTCTCAAAGTTGGGTAAAGCAAGAATCGGAGCATGAGTAAGCAAAGACTTGAGCTCATCAAAAGCGGTGGATTGCAAAGGTCCCCAAACAAAAGGAGCATTCTTCCTACTCAAGGCATGCAAAGGAGTGGCAATAGTGCTAAAGTCTTTCACAAAGCAACGATAAAAACCCGCAAGACCAAGAAAGCTATGCACTTGTTGCAAATTGGTGGGTTGGGGCCAAGTTTTAATTGCTTCAATTTTAGATTCATCAACATGGACACCCTTGGAAGAGACAACAAAACCCAATAAAACGAGTTTGTGAGTTTGCAAAACAGCCCTAACATGATTAAGATGCTCTTTCATGGATTTGCTAAAAACAAGAATGTCATCAAAGTAAACCACAACAAAGACTCCAATATAAGGGCGAAGCACATAATGCATAAGACGCATGAAAGTACCGGGAGCTTCCGATAAACCCATAGGCATAACTAGCCACTCATCTAAGCCAAATTTGGTTTTGAAAGCAGTTTTCCATTCATCACCCTCTTGTATGCGGATTTGATAATAGCCACTTTTAAGATCAATTTTTGAGAAAAAGGCGGCACCGCTAAGTTTATCAAGCATATCATCTAGGTGAGGAATGGGATGCCTATAGCGAACGGTAATAGCATTTATAGGTCTACAATCAGAACACATGCGGAAACTTCCATCTTGCTTAGGCACAAGTATAACGGGAACGGCACAAGGACTTGAGCTTTCACGTACATGACCGTTGTCGATTAGTTGTTGTACTTGCCGTTGGATCTCCTTAGTTTCTTCGGGGTTGACGTGGTATGGAGCTTTGTTTGGGATTCGATGCTCAATGCCTCATAGAGGAGGTAGACCCGGAGGTAGCTCATCGGGGAAAACATCTTGGAATTCCTGCAAAAGAGATTGAAACACTAAAGGTAGCTCATGAGAGGTGTTAGCTTTTGGTTCCCCATCCTTGCACACAAGGACAAACTGCATCACACTCGATGGGTTCTCACACACTTCTCACATCTCACTTTTTGTGGCAAACAGTATGAGGTTTTTCTCTCTAGACGAAGAGGCGCTCAAGTTTGGCTTGTGGATTTCACTCACTTTTTGGTGGATCACTTTCTCACTCTTCTCTCCATGATGGGGTGGCTTGCTTGTCGGCTATCACTTGACTAGGAGATGTAGGTCGTAGCACATACTCCTTCCCTTTCATCTCGAAGCTATAGTGATTGGTACGCCCGTTGTGGATGACACCATGGTCGAATTGCCATGGCCGACCAAGAAGGAGGTGGCAAACGGTCATTGGGACCACATCACACTCCAAAGTGTCCTCATATGCACCAATTTTGAAGGAGACTTGGACCGTATGCTCAACTCGTATAGTGCCGGAGTCACTTAGCCATTGAACCTTGTAGGGGGTGCGGGTGCTTCCTCTTGACCAATTGAAGCTTGGAGCATAGTTCTTCACTTGCCAAGTTGTGACAACTACCTCCATCGATGATGACCTTGACGGACTTTCCATTGATGCCAGACTTTGTGTGGAAGATGTGGCATCTTTGGTCTTCTTCTTGTTGATGTTGAAGAGTCAAGACCTTGGAGACAACAAGAGCGGGGCTCGAATCCTCATCACAAAAGACTTGATCATCTTCATCCT
>NW_025240232.1:0-3652 GCF_018294505.1 Triticum aestivum
GAAGAGCGGGGGAGGAGTGGAGGCATTCATCTGCACTCTTCTTCTCGTCTGCCTTGCTTCATCCTGGATATGTCGAAAGGGAGAGCCCGGCACTGGCTCCCGGGCTTTAGCTTAGAACTTTTTGTGGTCGTCAAGATGCTCGGGCGGTGCGGCAGTAATGCTGGAGGTGGCGACTCCGGCGCGCTTGTTATCGAGTTGCCCATAGCCTTGATTCTGGTGAGAGGGGATGCGGATGACACCATGCCAAGGTCCGTGGGGGCCGCAGGGCATGGTAGCCGGTCGTTCCCCATTCTTCGCTCCTACGCGACACTGAGGAAGAGCCTTGGGGGTGGTCTACCATTGATGAGGGCGGATTTGGCTCCTCCAGCTACCACCCTATGTTTGTGGAGGAGTGCTTCTCGTCTTCGTACACGTCTTCGGAACGTGCGGTGATTTCTGATGTAAGGGCCATTGGGGACGACTGTGCTCTCTATGGGGTAAGCCAGAGAGTACGGCTTTCGGTGTGGATGGCGATCTAAGGTCTTCGGGTGGTAGCGATACGGACGTCGGTGGCAACCCACGACGCGTCAAGAATGGGGGCGACCATTTCTACGAGTCGTGTTTGCTGGTGACTCCGTGTCTTCCATCTGGTCCTCCAACAGCGTCACCATCCGCGTTTGGCCCCATCCTCGGTTTTTTCTCATTGATGAGAAGCGGCACCATCCTGATCCTGGGGAGGCGCTGAATCCCCAGCTAGGTTTGCCACTGGCTCCTTTGACCCTTCCCTGCAGGATATAGACAGGGGCAAAGGCATCACCGAGCACTTATCTTTTTTCAATCTTAAACTTGTAGGCATCTGCCAAATTTTATTTCAAATAATGTAACCACTCGAGTCCATGTATGTGTTCTGTAAGGCTTGTAGTTGTATGAATTGCATATTAATGAAAAATGCAAGCCTTGTCAGGTACTTGTGCATGTGTATGCCCATGCAGAGGTGAGGTACCTGTTTAATTAAAGAAAACAAGTTTTTCTCGACAGGCCATCCTGCTGGCACCCTTTTTCCATTTTGTTGCCGGTGACCAGAGTCTACCTGGCAAAGGATAAAGGGGCCAGCCCTCCACCAACCCTTTCTCAGCAAAAGGCCACTACAACCACCTAGGATGAAGCAACGATCTGGCCAAAGGTAGGAGCACCCAAGCTTCAAAGAGTGCTGGAGGTTTCCTATGCACAAGTTTCAGCTTCTAGAACACTTATGGACAAGAGGTAGAACTTAACTGTTTGGCTTGCCGGGGATCACAGCGCTGGTCCATCTTCTCATCTTCTTGTAAAACCCAAGTCCATGACAGGAACTTGTAACTTTATGCAGATGAGAATGATGTCGGATGCAATCCTATCTATATGCATATGCAGATGCTCATGAAATGCTTATGCAAATGCTCTTGGAATGATTATGCATGCATGCAAGTCAGTAGGGGGCCCCACAATGCTTCGTTTATTTTCTCTTCCATAGGGTCATCGCCCTGGCTTTGTACACAGGGTTACATGCAACTGAGGCAAGGCTTGTACAAATGGGTGGCTGCCGGGCAGGGCCCGACAACCGCGCCTTACAGGTAGAACTTGCGGAGATGCTCAATATTCCATGAGTTTTGCAATTGAATTTCATCTCCTGTCTCCAGATGGGCTGCGCCAGGTCTGGTGACTCATACTACTGTGTAAGGGCCTTCCCACTTTGGCGTCAACTTGTTTGTACCCTTGGCTGACTGAATGTGCGTAAGGATAAGGTCGCCTTCCTCAAAATACCGGGCATGAACCCTGCGGCTATGATAGCGACGTTGGGCTTGCTGTTAGTGTGCAGCATGCGTAGCAGCCCGGAAACAGTTCTCCTCGAGTAGCACAACATCGTCACGCCAGTGCTGATCTTTTGCTACTTGATCATAGGCAAGCACTTGAGGCGACCCGTAAATGAGTTATGTGGGGGATAACTTCTTCTTCCCCATAGACCAGGGAAAATGGAGTCTACCCAGTAGCCTGATTTGGTGTCATTCTGAGGGACCAGAGGACTCCCCACAGCTCATCGATCCAGCGCTTGCCATGCTTCTTCAGCGTATCAAAGGTTCTTATTTTGAGGCCTCGCACCACTTCAGTGTTTGCCTGCTCAGCTTATCCATTGCTTCTGTGGTGAGCAACAAAGGCGAATGAGATCTTACTTCTGAGGGTGCGAACATATTGCATGAAGGAGCGGGTCGTGAACTGGGTAACGTTGTCGGTGATGATCCTTGCCGGAACTCCAAAATGGTACACCAGTTCTTTCAAGAATTTGATAGCTGATTCAGTAGTGACCTTTCCCACAGGAGTCACTTCCAGACACTTTGTAAACTTGTCAATGGCAACGAACAAGAATTCAAAGCCCCCGATTGCTTGAGGGAAGGGGCCGAGGATATTAAGCCCCCAGACCGAAAATGGCCATGCTAAAGGGGTTGTCTGTAGAGCCTGGGCAGGCAGGTGGATATTCTTGGAATGGAACTGGCAGGCTTCACATTTTGTGACTAGCTCGACCGCATCTCGGAGGGTTGTGGGCCAATAGAACCCTTGACGGAATGCTTTGCCAACTAATGCCCTTGATCCAATGTGGGAGCCACACATGTCTCTGTGTATATTAGCTAGCAGTTCCTTTCCTTCTTCTCGGCAGATGCACTTCAATTTCACACTGTTGGCCCTCCTTCTGTATAGAGTGTCATTGAAAAACTGGTACATACTGGCCCTCCGGGCTACTCTTTCAGCCTCATCTTGGTCATTGGGGAGTTCTCCAGTTTGCAGAAAGTGGACTATGTGCCTTGCCCAAGTTGGAGCCTGTGGCTCGACAACGAGGACTAGCGGCATCTCCTCAACTGCGGGGGCGCACTCCTCATCTGCGGGGACTGTGGTCCTGCCAGGAGGGTGCGGGCCGGCAAGTTGTGAGTTTCTGGCAGGGTCCCTGCCAGGAGCGTGAGGCTCTACCGGGAGAGGCTTACCGGAGTCCATCTTTCTCCTCTTGCGGGCCATCATTGCTGGGGATACAGAGGGCTGAGTAACACGGAGAACAAAAGTTCATGGTTCCACAAGAAGTTTTGGCGCATCACACTTTGACAGATGATCAGCTATGTTGTTTTCCGCACGGGGTACGTGCTCTATTTGCAATCCGTCAAAGTGCTCCTCCAATCTTCTCACTTCCTCGACATATGCCTCCGTAAATGTACTTTGATAATCTTTGTTGACTTGTGTCACCACAAGCTGTGAATCTCCTTGAATAATCAGCCTCTTAATTCCCAATTGTGTAGCAATGCTGAGCCCGGCAAGGAGCCCTTCATACTCTGTTGAATTGTTGGTAGCCTCTTCCCAGGAAAAATGCATTTGGACGACGTACTTCAAGTGCTCCCCTGTGGGTGTGACAAGAAGCACGCCTGCCCCTGCACCTTGCGGGGAAAAGGAACCATCAAAATACATGATCCATTCTTGTGGCACCTCCTTGCCGGGGGTAGCTGTATCTATCACTTCCTCATCAGGGGTTGGCGTCCATTCCGCAATAAACTCTGCCAATGCCCTGCTCTGCATTGTTGATGTGCTCTCAAACTTCAAATCAAAACTGGACAACTCCAAAGCCCATTCCACTATTCTGCTAGTAGCCTCAGGGTTC
>NW_025240233.1:0-3652 GCF_018294505.1 Triticum aestivum
GAGGGGCGCGACAGTGAGCGCGATGAGCATGTGCTCACCGGAGCTTTGGCCAGGGTGGGACGGAGGCTTACATCGACGGATCGAAGGGGAAACCATGGGGTAGGGAGAGGAGACCACCACGAGTCCGTTGGCGTGCTCGGCGATAGTTGGGGTGGACCGGAGCGACGACATCGACGGCAGAGGACGACGATGTCCACGGTGAAGACCTCGGCGATGGCGAGAGTACGGACCGCCCCGGCTTGATTCGTCGCTTTGGATGGACGAAGTGGCCCGTGGCGATCCTCCCGGACATGCTTGCATGGCAAGGGGAGTCGGAGGCCATGGCAACGAGGAGGCGGCAGCGACCATGTTCTCGGGCGCGAGCAGATCTGAGAGGGAGAGGGGTGGGACAGAGGAGGAGGGACGTGCTAGGGTTCCAGGGGCTCTGGGGTGGCCTTCTAGGGCATCGGGGATGGCGGATGGCTGCCACCACGGCCATGGTGCCATGGACGGCCGCCACGACCCGTCCCTGCCCTGTAGCGAGGTGGGACGTGAGTGGGGCGTCGGCTGGGCCAACTTCTACTGTAAATGGGCCAGAATTGCATAGTATGCTCCCTTTAATCTTTTGCTATTTCTCTGTAAAAACTCCAACCAAGGTTTAGCAATTAAACAAGCCTTCTAGTGAATTTTCAAAAATGTGCAACTTTGCTCATAAATAGTATTGCATTTATTTGGCACTGTCACAAAAAGTTTGGGGCCCATTGGAGTTGTCTAACCATTTTTTAAATGAAAAGGCCAAACTAAATACTACCGGGCCACTCAATAATTTCTAGGGGCATTTTGGGAATCCAAAAGAGGTTGATTCTATCATGGCAATTATCTAGTAGATATTTGCAATATTATGAATATTTTTGTTTTGACAATTGAAAACTTTTATAGTTCGACTAGATTTTAAATTTAAAATTGGACCGGATTCGAACCAACGCGAGTTTAACTATAGTAACTATGGTGATGTGGCATCATTAGTAGAGGATTAATATATCTTAGTTATCCGGTCGTCACAATTCTCCTCCACAACAAGAAATCTTGTCCCGAGATTTAAGGGGTAGAGTAAGGGGGAAAGACTCGAGAAGGACGGAGCTCAATACATGATAGGTACCATGGGGCTATATCAGTGAACGTGGCATAGAGGCATCTCTCAAGTTAAAATTCAAGAAAAGTCATCGAGAGCAAGGGAAGAAGGTGCAATAAGAAGCTTCAACCGGGTAGGCAATCGTTCGTTGCGTGAAATAGAGGGTGAATGGGGTTCAGAGCAATTGGAATAAGTATTGCGTCTGATACCAGAATAGATCACTAGGAATGTGGCTCATGAATTACATACGAAGCCAAGTGCGAGGAATAACTTAGAAAACTGGGATGCATAGAAGAGTCAGGTTCTAATCCTGTGGAATTGTGGGTTATGGGCCCACCATGTGGGTTAAAAGCAGGAAGGGTGCTAACATTTGCATGGTCATGATAGCAAGGCAAGTTAGAGGATAGCCTGTCAGTTATGTTGGCAACAACGCTAGTACCAGGGCGAGGGACGAAGACAACCATTTTCCTCCTCGTTAAACGAGGTGGACCAATAGGCAAAGTTCTCGTCCATCGGTGGCTACCAGAATGTCATCGACAATAGTAATAAGGTGTGACTGACAGAGTTTGTACAGCGAGGTGTTTACATAAGCAGAGAATTATCAGTGCTCAGATATGCTAGGTTACAAGAAAGGTTTAAAAAAACAATGGAAAGTAAAGTGTAGACTCGAATCAGTTATCGATGTTCTCGAGTGTCTAGTAACTCAGAACCCATGGAAAAATTGGAATTGGCGAGAAATAGTAGTTGATGAAGAACTCAGTTCCGTGTTATTCTTGGGATACCAGAGGGTAATACTCGAGGGTATAGTAGAACAGAGGTTGGACAGGTGAAATTATCTAAAGAAGACAAGTACTTCAACTTGTCCGAGAAATGGGATCAAAGAAGAACTATAGGGTCGGAACCACGGTTGCAAAGGACCAAATATAGATACAAGATGAACTTATCACAAGGGGATTATCATTATAACGAGAAGCTTCCATGATAAGTTCCACATCGTGTCCATGGGCATGAACACAAAGGTTCAAGGTCGACTCCCACTTCTCTAATGCACAACCTTCCATTCACTTCTTGCTTTTGAAGAAGTTGTAGAATTGATCATTTTTTTGAAGAAACGCCAATAGATATAACCCGCATAATCTTCGGGTTCACACGGATTAGGGAAGGCATAGGTTCAACCCTCTAGGGCATCTTAGGAACCTATACCACAACTTTTAGGAATAAATAACTCAAGCTCGTAGGCAGAGCACGGTTGACAAAAGCAGGGGATTTACCAAAGGCATTATGTATCCGAGGAAAAGCACAGAAGTTTATTGAATACGAAGGACACTGTCAGGTAGAACCCAACAAAGAATCTGGTGGTCCACGAGGGATCTGATATGAGCAACGGTACTCAACCAGAAGAGGAAAGGATGCAAGGAGATCAGGTTATAGAAACAACTGACTAATTCAGAGTTCAAATGCAAAGGAATTACGATTTCCAAATCAAAAAATCATAAGCAAACGCTCTGATCAAGAATGGATAAGTTGAATAGACTTAGGGCACAACCGATGGCAATCTGATTGGCCAAGAACCAGCTCATGTTCAGGAAGACGCTTGAGCCAGAATGATAATTTATAAGGACCAACTGATGATGGTGACTACTCACAAACATATCAAATCAAAAGACTCAAAATGATAATGAGGATGGACATCAATGGATACAGTTAGACATATGGAATTAACCATAGTGTAGGCATGTAAGACCTTCTAGACCAATAGGCGACGGAGGTCCTCGAAAGCTCGGATTGTATAACAAAGTATCTTATGAAGCATAACAATAACTAGGGATGAATGGATACTCGATAAGAGCGAGTAATTATCCATAGGGGTATTCAGGCGGCAAGGAACTGTAGGGCAGTAAGCATAAAGAATTCTCGGAACATCGAAGAGTATTTCAGGACGTCTTGTAATAACAAGAGCAACTGGGGATGAAGGTATGAATGACAGCATAAGTAGTTACCCATAAGGATTTATCGGTGGTAGGGATCGCAACGGCGAAGGGTACAAGGGACTCGGTAAAACATCGGAGAGTATCTTCAGAATCTTCTAGTGCACCACGCAATCATCTGGAGTGAGGGGCTCTCTGGGAGAAAGTATTTACGAGAACCTAGAGTTAGAGTTAAAAAAATCATTTAACCCCTATAGAAGGGAGATTAGAGTCCCAAAATAAAGGTCGAGAAGTAAAAGATCCTAATATCACCCAATTGGCGACATGGGCCCTGATACGTCTCCGTCGTATCTACTTTTCCAAACACTTTTGCCCTTGTTTTGGACTCTAATTTGCATGATTTTAATGGAACTAACCCGGACTGACGCTGTTTTCAGCAGAACTGCCATGGTGTTATTTTTGTGCATAAATAAAAGTTCTCGGAATGACCTGAAAATCCACGGAGCAACTTTTCAAAATTAATAAAAAATACTGGCAAAAGAATTAGTGCCAGGGGGCCCACACCCTGTCCACGAGAGTGGGGGCGCGCCCCCTCCCCCTGGGCGCGCCCCCT
>NW_025240234.1:0-3652 GCF_018294505.1 Triticum aestivum
TCAAGGACTAAGGGATTCGCGTATATAACCTTTGTCGAGAAGCTCTTGTACTTGACGCATAATCTCCTTCGTCTCCTCTGGATTGGTACGGTATGGTGCACGGTTTGGCAGTGAAGCACCGGGAATTAAGTCAATCTGATGCTCAATCCCTCGAATAGGCGGTAATCCCGGTGGCACGTCTTGTGGAAAAACGTCAGCGAACTCCTGCAAAATGTTAGTGACAGCAGGAGGCAAAGAGGAAGGCACGTCCTCGAATGAAAATAATGCCTCTTTGCACACAAAAGCATAGCAAACAGATTTGCTGAAATCTAGCTCATCAATATCAGGTTTGGTGGCAAATAAACATGCACTTTTCAATTTAATTTCAGAAGCAACACTAGATGGTTTATTATTAGGCTTCATTTGTTGCTCAAATTCTTTTGCCACAATCTGATTTTCACTCTTATTCTTCTCCTGTTTTGCTTTATTAGCTCTATTAATATCATCTTTCAAAATGGAATCAGGAGTCATAGGAAGCAAAGTAATATTTTTATCCTTATGAATAAGAGTATAGTGATTGTTTCTACCATGGTGTACAGAATTTTTATCAAATTGCCATGGTCTACCAAGTAATAAGGAACATGCTTGCATAGGTACCACATCACAATCAACATAATCAGCATATGTAGAGATACTAAAATGCACACGAACAGTACGTGTTACCTTAACCTTGCCGCTATTGTTGAACCATTGGATGTAGTAAGGATGTGGATGTGGTCTTGTGGTGAGAGAAAGCTTCTCCACCATCTCCATGCTAGCCAAGTTGTTCCAGCTCCCTCCGTCTATTATGACGCGCACAGAACGTTCCTTCACAACTCCCTTGGTATGGAACAAATTGTGCCTCTGATTTTGCTCAGCTTGTGTGACCTGCAGACTCAAAACACCTTGAGCAACTAAACATTCATACCTGTCAGCGTCTTCAGGAGCCATGTATTGCGTCTCATGATCAGAATCATCTCCACCATGTTCTTCACGTGTAATAAGAGCCAATGTCTCCTCATCATAGTCACTAGCGGACTCATATCCACCACCCTCGGTAGCAATCATCACATGCGGAGATTTGCATTCTCTTGCATAATGACCTCCTCCCTTACAACAACGACAAATAATATCACTTGTGTGCCCTGTTGATACCCCGGAAGAAGAAGAACTCTATGCAGGCCCGGCAGGTGCGCTCTTGGCAGATAATGGTGGTTGTTCCTGTTTTCTTGTATCACGGCTGTAGGAGGCACCTGATTGAGGTGCTAGTGCAGTTGAAGTAGAAGATGCACGCGGTGTCCATGATGAAGGTCGGCCTGCAGAAAAGTTAGTTCGCGCCAATGCTTGTCGATCCTGCACTTCACGTTCAGCTTTACAAGCAAGATGGAATAAACGAGTGATATTAGTATACTCCTTATAGTCTAGAATGGTCTGAATCTCTCTATTTAATCCACCCAGAAAACGTGCAAGCATAGCTTCATTCTCCTCAACAATACCACATCGAATCATGCCAGTTTGTAATTCCTGATAATATTCTTCTACAGAATTTTTTCCTTGTCTTAAACGCTGCAATTTTTGAAGCAATTCACGTTGATAATATGGTGGAACCCAACGCGTACGCATAGCGGTTTTCAAAGCAGCCCAAGTAGTTGGAATAGGATATAATCTACAATGTTAAGACCACCAGACACATGCAAAACTAGTGAAAGCACAAACAGCAGCAGCAACCTGTCTCTCCTCGGGATATTGTAAACATGTAAAACGTTGTTCAGTTTCTAACTCCCAAGTAAGATATATACCAGGAACATATCTACCCTCAAATGGTGGAATATTCAATTTCAGTTTAGGAATATGGACATCATCTCGTACCTGAGGTGGTGGTGCAGGCCTACCATTACGAATATATACCTGAGGTCGACCTGGTGGTGGTGGTGCTGGTGGCTGCACGTAGTTCAGATTTTGATCAACCTCATCCTCATTATCTCCCACATAATCATCATCCTCCTGGGTACCAGCAGCAGTAGTAGCAGGAGCCAAAGAAGCACCAACAGCAGTAGCAGCGGCACCAGAATTTTGTCCTGGCTCAATAGGAACACGCTGTGCTCGTCCATACTGATTCGGAAGGGGGTGTAGTTGTTGTTGTTGCAGAGGTGCGACAGGTGCAGCCGGTGGTGGAAGACGCGCAAGCAGTTCATTAAATCTGTTATCGAGCTTTGTTTCGAACGTCTTCTCAAGGCCAGTAATCTTCTCCATGGCCTCTTCAAAATTGTTCAGCACATCTTGCACCTGTTCAGTCATCATTTGCTGAAACTTATCATGAAGCTCCTTGTTCGATAAGTTCTCCCAGTCAGTCTCGTCGGCTTGTGATCCTGGCATGGTTAGCAGCAATAGAAACACACAAGAATATGATCCTACAAACTACTAAGAAGTTGTGGTGGTGTATCACAAACCCGTCAAGCAAACCTCAAATTCTTACCAGTTCTTACCCAGCAGCAGGTGGTGATCGGCAACCGTTGTAGTCAAAACTTCTCAAAGTTTGGATAGAGCGATTACCAGGGAAAGTCAAACGCACGACGTAGATGTATGTGGAGCTGGGAAGGCTTATAATATGATAGCAAAAAGGGTCAGCAATAATCAATTCAGAGATGCAAAGTTGAATAAATGCTCAACGACGGTACTGTGCTGGTCCTAGGCTAGACCGTGCTAGAGACGCGAGCCTAGAACACTAACAAAATCACGGCGCTGCACGTAAACAAGGGAAAAGCACACTCTCGAATTTTTTGTTCGCTCTTTTCTTTTTGCGCTGCTTTTTTTTTGCGCTGCTCTCTTTTTTTTTGCGAAAAATCACTATAATGGCGAGTGTCTCAAAACTCTTCCCAGGTCAAACTGACAGGATGGGCACGAAAATTTTGTGACCAAAATTTTTTTTTGACTGCCCGGACCCAAAAACTAGAAACGGGTCAAAAAAACTTTCTATAACGGCGACTGTCTCAATACGCTTAGAAACACCTAAAAATAGGATTGCCAGAAATTTTTTTGTCAAGTGCGTTTTCCGAAAATTTTGGGCCTAAACGGAGGATGGTTTCCGAATTTTTCATTCTTTTTTGGAAACCAACCTCTTCTACGGACGTCAAAAGATTGCTGGAATCCGAAACCTACTCAGACAAGGAAACACGAATCGGAAATTAGATGGATCCCGAAAACAAACCTAATATGCAAGGAACTCGGATTGGTGGTGGAAATATGGTGGTGGTATATGGCAGCGGTGGTGGTAGCGATGGTAGTATATGGATATGGATCGGTGGTGGTATATGGACACGGATTGGTGGTGGTATATGGATACGGATTCGGAGCGGTGGCGGATAAGCGGTGGTGGTGGATGGCAGGGGCGATGATGATGGTGCGGCGGTGGCATGACAACTTATGACCAGAACTCGAAACTCTAAAAGACTAGACTCTAAGACCAGCAACTAGACACGACGATGCAACCGCAAATTCAACAAAGCAAAACCCTAAAAAGATTATGCAAAGGCTCAGATTGGTTCGGATATGATGAACTAACCCTAATTTTTTTTGTGGCTTTTTCGTGGACTGTAGGTATGAAGAACAGACTCGATCTAAACTACGAAAAACT
>NW_025240235.1:0-3651 GCF_018294505.1 Triticum aestivum
ATCATACAAAAATGCAATGCGTTACTTTTTCACTTTAGAAAAGCATTCCAAGGAATCGAATACCCACAAATAATTTTAAATATTGTGGTATATCATATCCAATGCATTTTACATTATAAAAGTAAACAAGTGTGACATACCCATAAACCATATTCCAGAAAATATATACCCATTTTATGAGACATACCTAGCAACAATATACTGCAAAAAATAAGAATTGTTATATTTAAAATATATAAAGATTGGTATAACCAGAAAACTAGCAAAACTATCAACATACCTAGAAATTAACAACACACAATATAAAAAATCATATATTCATCAGTTCTTTATACATAGTGGAGAGTATGTGATACATACGATAAATATATCATACAAAAATGGCTATCTAGTAATTAGGATATAACGACCATTTTTTGTGGGGATAGAATATAACGTCGATACAGAAATTTAAGACTTGATGTAAAGGTTTTCAGAAATTAGAAGGTATCATATGCCCACAGATGTTTAAGAGTTGATGAGGACATCAATACAATTGTTACACCCACAGCCCCTGCTGCTATACATACTGGACCAATTACTAGAGCTCGTGCACGCCAACTAAATTACTAGGTACTTTCGTTTCTTTGTAATGATTCTAATGTTCATGAGAATATGATGCTGCCTAAATTGGATACATTTGTTTTGCTTACAAATGAAGGGCCTAGCTTGGAGAAGGATGAACATTGGAGCAAGAACAAGCATGGAGATGATGTCATGCGCAAGGGGAACAAGAACGAAGTTACAAGTGATGATTTCAGGACTTTGAAGCCACCATAATGGGTGCATGAAGCCTTGGACGAAATATACAAGATGCCACTTCATAAATTTTGTCCCGAGGCTATTTTAGGTGCTGCGTCACCTTATTATTGGGCCAGGCCCATGTAATTTCGAAATACATAAGTATAGGCTATTTTTAGAGTACGTATGTGTGGGGAAACAAGAGATAGGGTTGATTTCGGACCCCTCCACCAAGGGCCACGAAATTCCCCCCTCTTCCTCCATATATACAGCCCTTAGGGCATCGTTTAGACTTCGGGTTTTGTTTAGATTAAAAGTTCGCCATAGCTGCAACTTCGCGTACTTCGTTTGTGTTCAATGACCAGACAAAGGCGTCACAGAACCCCACCTTGATCAATAAAGCTTTCATCTTATATTCGCAATATCCAGATTGCAATCTCAGTTTCTTTCTTGTTCTTCGTTTTCTCGCAGGAAACAGACCCTCGTGGTCAGGTTGATCGTGCTCCGGCGTGGTCAATAACCTCTCGGAGTTGGTTTAGCGATTGCTAAGGCGCGACGTCCTCGCACGTTCGTAGTCGGATCGTCAAAGTCGACTGCCACCAAAGTGATATCCATCATCTCATCGAAAGACGGGACACCTTTGCCTCTATCAAGTGGTATCAGATTTCCAGGTTGCTCGGTGAGATTTTACAGTTTTTCGTAGTTTAGATCGAGTCTGTTCTTCATACCTACAGTCCACGAAAAAGCCAAAAAAAAATTAGGGTTAGTTCATCATATCCGAACCAATTTGATCCTTTGCATAATCTTTTTAGGGTTTTGCTTTGTTGAATTGGTGGTTGCATCGTCGTGTCTAGTTGCTGGTCTTAGCGTTAGTCTTTTAGAGTTTTGAGTTCTAGTCATAAGTTGTCACGCCGCCACCACACCATCATCATTTCCCTTGTCACCTACCACCACCGCTCCGAATCCGTATCCATATACCACCACCAATGCGTATCCATATACCACCACCGATCCATATCCATATATTACCACCGCTGCCATATACCACCACCGCTGCCATATACCACCACCATATATCCACCACCAATCCGAGTTCCTTGCATATTAGGTGTGTTTTTGAGATCCATCTAGATTCCGATTCGTGTTTCCTTGCCGGAGTAGGTTTCGAAAAAAAAGAGTCCGGAAACCACCCTTCGTTTAGGCCCAAAATTTTTAGGTGTTTCTAAGCGTATTGAGACAGTCGCCGTTATAGAAAGTTTTTTTTGACCCGTTTCCAGTTTTTGGGTCCGAGCAGTCGAAAAAAAAATTGGTCAACAAAAATTTCGTGCCCATCCTGTCAGTTTGACCTGGGAAGAGTTTTGAGACACTCGCCATTATAGTGATTTTTCGCAAAAAAAAAGCAGCGCAAAAAAAAGAGAGCGCAAAAAAAAGAGCGAAAAAAAATTCCAGAGTGTGCTTTTTCCTTGTTTACGTGCAGCGCCGTGATTTTGTTAGTGTTCTAGGCTCACGTCTCTAGCACGGTCTAGCCTAGGACCAGCACAATACCGTCGTTGAGCGTTTATTCAACTTTGCATCTCTGAATTGATTATTGCTGACCCTTTTTGCTACCATATTATAAGCCTTCCCAGCTCCACATACATCTACGTCGTGCGTTTGACTCTCCCTGGTAATCGCTCTATCCAAGCTTTGAGAGTTTTGACTACAACGGTTGCCGATCACCGCCTGCTGCTGGGTAAGAACTGGTAAGAATTTGAGTTTTGCTTGATGGGTTTGTGATACACCACCACCACTTTTTAGTAGTCTGTAGGATCATATTCTTGTGTGTTTCTATTTGCTGCTAACCATGGTAGGATCACAAGCTGATGAGATTGATTGGGAGAACCTGACGAACAAACAGTTACATGATAAATTTCAGCAAATGATGAGTGGACAGGTGCAAGATGTGCTAAATAGATTTGACGAGGCCATGGAGAAGATAGATGGCATGGAGAAGACATTCGAAACAAAGCTTGATAGCAAGTTTAATGAATTGCTCGCGCGTTTACCACCACCACCGCCGGCTGCACCTATCGCACCTCTGCAACACCACCAACAACGCATCCTTCCGAATCAGTATGGACGAGCGAAGCGTGTTCCTATTGAGGATGGCCAAACTTCTGGTGCTGCTGTTCCTGTTATTGATGCTTCTTTGGCTCCTGCTACTGCTGCTGCTGGTACCCAGGAGGATGATGAGTATGCGGGCGATTATGAGGATGAGGTTGATCAAAATCAGAACTACGTGCACCCACCAGCAGCACCACCAGCAGGTCGACCTCAGGTATATATTCGTAATGGTAGGCCTGCACCACCACCTTAGGTACGAGATGATGTGCATATTCCTAAACTGAAATTGAATATTCCACCATTTGAGGGTAGATATGTTCCTGATATATATCTTACTTGGGAGTTAGAAACTGAACAACGTTTTACATGTTTACAATATCCCGAGGAGAGACGGGTTGCTGCTGCTGTTTGTGCTTTCACTAGTTTTGCATGTGTATGGTGGTCTGAACATTGTAGATTATATCCTATTCCAACTACTTGGGCTGCTTTGAAAACTGCTATGCTTACGCGTTGGGTTCCACCATATTATCAACGTGAATTGCTTCAAAAATTGCAGCGTTTAAGACAAGGGAAAAATTCTGTAGAAGAATATTATCAGGAATTACAAACTGGCATGATTAGATGTGGTATTGTTGAGGAGAATGAAGCTATGCTTGCACGTTTTCTGGGTGGATTAAATAGAGAGATTCAGACCATTCTAGACTATAAGGAGTATACTAATATCACTCGTTTATTCCATCTTGCTTGTAAAGCTGAACGTGAAGTGCA
>NW_025240236.1:0-3651 GCF_018294505.1 Triticum aestivum
AGGGGGGTTTGGGGGTTTTGGGGGGTTAATTTAGGTGTTTCATGTGTTAGCTAGCTAATTAATAGAGAGAAGTGCCCTCTCTTATGTCCGTGCTTGGTCGACGCTACGTACTATATACGTAAGTGATCGAGAGAACCATTGAGTACAGAAGGTCGTCATGCATACCGAGAGAAGTGATCGATCGACCTCTCCTTCTCCGAGAGATTGGCCGAACAACAAGTTTTCGTATCATGTATCCGACGCTACTGGCTACATACATGTACAATATGTAAGATCTCTTAATTACAATCCCCTAGGAATTGAAATCAACTTCCAGGTGGTATTCTCCGGCTTTATTGATGACGTGGCCAAGAAAGAATCCCGCCAATTCCTCTTGAATTGCTTTCATGCGATCTGGTTCTAGGAGTTCATTCCGCATCTGCCACGTCTAATTTGAAGAAGGGGGTTAATTAATACATATATATGAATGAAACTCAACAGAAATGATGATGTAATAAAATGAAATTGTGAATATTATTGCTTACGCACTTCATATTGTCTTTGAGAGTAGCCCCGCTTGTTTTTCAAAGTCGCGTTGTGGATGAACTCGCACATGTAGTATCCACAGAAATCATTCCCTTGTTCCTGCCACAAGCACTTTACGAGAAATAGAGGTCAACCAAACTGATAATGAAGCATTATAAATGGCATTAATGAAATTATAGCTATAGAATCAACGGGAGATGCGCGCAACTAGCTAGCCAGTAGTACTTACTTTCGGGTATGTATATCGCAGCTCCTTCGGCAGTCCCGGAGCTTCTGCGGTGAACTGTTTCCAAACCCTGCAAGACAAAGAAAATAATTATTATTACTTGAGATATCAGGAAATGAACAAAAAGTTGCCGATATGGTGCGATAATGATCGATTGAACTTACTTGTTGAGCATTTCAGTCATGTCCGCATAGGTTTTGGGATCTTTCCGTCTCGGGTCTAAGACGGTTACTAGTCCCCGCTCAAGCTTAATCTCCAGAAGAACATAGTGGTACATGCACACGCATGCATAACTCATCAATTACATTACTATACCTTGCTCGTGTAATAAGGGAAACCGAATATGCACACGACAGTAACACTCACTTGCCGTTGTAAGGAAAGAGTATGGTATCTTTGTTTTGATTTTTGATCAACGATCGTAGCAAGTTGTCCTCGGCCTCTTTTTCGTGCTTTTTAACCAGAAATTCATCTATGATATTTGTGTTAATGAACCCAATATCATAAATTTCTTGTTTTTTGCACTCGACGATCTTCAATCTGCATAATATATTAAGGATAATTAATTATAAATACATGCAATGAAAGAGCCATGCTATATATAGAGACTTAATGACAGAAATAGTACTTACAGGCAGTAGCAAAAGACCGTTAATTTATCGAGGGCCTTTTGATTGAAGAACGCGAAGAACTCCTCAAATGGAACACACAACAGATCAGTTACAACGAGGTCGTGCTCCTCTTTAATATTCAGATACAAACTATTCGCCCCCCAGACTCTCTGCAGGTTTTCATGTACCAAGTATGGAATCTTCGCATCATCGTTGTTAGAGATTTTTCATCTTTGACGAGAGGCTTCCTGTACTCGTATCTGTGTTCGTCCACCTCCATGAAATCAGGAAGTGCATCGTCAGGCAGGTAATCTTGTAGATTGCCATAACCGGCCACCATCCCCGGAGCATTAGCAACGATGTCGCCGCTAGACACATTGAGCGGGGGGCACGATTGGTTTGCTTGTTCGCCTAGCTGGTCAATTTTTTCGCAGCTGCTCGTTCTCTTGACCTTTGATGTCTGACAGTACTTCCCGACCGCTCCGCTTGGAGATATGTCTGTTCAGTAATGCGCTCATAGTTGGTTCTCGGCGGAGACTTTGCCGGTTTCCTCAGGGCATCGAGAGTGCGCTTTGCTTTCACCGGATCTACCTTCTCCTCCGGAGGTGGATGTCTCTTTGCTTTCACCCCTTCAAAGAACTCCTTCACGTGGGTCCGCACGATCGTATCGTTTTCCTCCTCGGTCCTCTCGTATGGTAACTTCTCTAGAGGCTTGAGAGGTGGACCGTATCTGTATTGCCTCCGGCCCACTACTAGAAAAAGGCCTACTAATGGCGCACCGGTTTTGCCTACTAATGGCGCACCACTGGTGCGCCATTAGTACCACGCCATTAGTATTTATTACTAATGGCGCACCGATGGTGCGCCATTAGTATCTGGTATACTAATGGTGCACCAGGCAGTGCGCCATTAGTATAGGCCACGGTGCGCCATTAGTATAGGCCACGGTGCGCCATTAGTATAGGCCACCGGTGCGCCATTAGTATAGGCCACCGGTGTGCCATTAGTATTTTTGAATTTTTTGAATTTTGAATCTGGATCTGGATCGTGATTTTTTGCCCATTTTTTGCTCGTTTTTTTTGCTCGTTTTTTGGCACGACATTATTTCAAATTTTGTTCCTGTTTTTGGATCTTGTACGTTCTTTTGCCGTGTTCTTTTGCCGGAGAGGAGGTCGCTGGAGACGAGTTCGCCGGAGAGGAGTTCGCCGGAGAGGAGGAGGAGGAGGTCACCGGAGAGGCGCTCGCCTACATCGCCGGAGAGGAGGAGGAGGAGGTCGCTGGAGAGGAGTTCACCGGAGCATCGAAGAGGAGGAAGGAGAAACCATGAGGGGATGGAGGAGAGGAGGGAGGAGGAGCTCACCGGAGAGAAGGGAGGAGGATCTCACCGGAGAGGAGGGAGGAGGAGCTCACCGGAGAGGAGGGAGAAGAAACCGTGAGGGGGGAGGGAAGGGAAGGAGAGGAGGGAGAAGGAGGTCGCCGGAGAGGAGGAGGTCGCCGGAGAGGAGGAGGGTCCACGACCAGCCATATATGGTGGAGGAGAGAAGGGAAGATGGAGTGGAGGAGAGGAGGAGATGGAGTGTAGGAAAGGTGGAATGAAGAGATAAGGAGGAGAGAACCACGGCCAGCCATATATACGGCATACTAATGGCGCACCGCGGGCAGGTGCGCCATTAGTAACTTTTTTTATTTTTTTGATTTATTTTGAATTTTGAAGGCGGGAAGATACTAATGGCGCACCATGGGAAGGTGCGCCATTAGTAATTTTTTTTGACTTATTTTGAATTTTGAAGGAGGGAAGATACTAATGGCGCACCATGGGCAGGTGCGCCATTACTAACTTTTTTTTATTTTTTGACTTATTTTGAATTTTGAAGGCGGGAAGATAGTAATGGCGCACCATGGGTAGGTGCGCCATTAGTAAGTTTGATTTTTTTTGAATTTTTTTGCCTCTCCAGATCTTAAAAGCCCCGTATTTTTTTTCTGTTAGGTTTTTGAGGATTTTGAAAATGTTTAACGGGGTTCCCCATGTTAAATTTGGATGTAACTTTTCAAGTAGATGATTTTTCATATAAAAAACTTTTTCATCCGAGTTAGTATGCAAAAGTTATGCCCATTTTTACAAATTCTCGCGAGATTTTGCAAATGAAGTCGAAATTCATATTTGCAAATTTTCCCAACAACTAGACCACATATCACATGGGAAACTTATTTTCTTTTATTTTTTTGGTATTTTCATCATTTTCTTTTATTTTTTTCAAACTAAAAAGGCGATCCACGGTGGGGGGGGGG
>NW_025240237.1:0-3651 GCF_018294505.1 Triticum aestivum
CCATCCAAGTCGGATACCTCATTGTTTATTTACAATAGGTCTAATATCACAATGTTCATGCTTATATACGTTGATGATATTATTGTCACCAGCTCATCTAGTGAAGCAGTGACAGCACTTCTGAAGGACTTGGGCTCGGAGTTTGCTCTCAAGGACTTGGGAGATCTGAGCTTCTTCTTGGGAATTGAAGTCAAGCAAACTGATAATGGTATAGTCCTCTCGCAAGAAAAATATGCAACTGATCTTTTGAAAAGAGTTGGCATGCAGAATTGCAAACCCTCTCCAACTCCGTTATCTAGTTCAGAAAAACTATCTTTGCATGAAGGAGAACTTCTAAGTCTGGAAGATAGCACTCAGTACAGGAGTATGATTGGTGCACTTCAGTATTTAACTCTTACTAGACCTGATATTTCTTTTGCTGTGAACAAAGTTTGTCAGTTTCTACATGCACCTACCACCTTACACTGGTCTGCTGCAAAACGTATTCTGAGGTATGTGAAGAACACAGTAAATGTTGGTTTAACATTCAGCAGATCTCAGTCTACCCTTATTAGTGCTTTCACTGATGCTGATTGGGCTGGAGACCCAGATGATAGGAGGTCAACAGGTGGCTTTGCCATATTTTTTGGTCCAAATCTAATATCATGGTGTGCTAAGAAACAAGTCACAGTTTCTCGGTCTAGTACAGAGGCTGAGTATAAAGCTCTAGCTAATGCTACGGCAGAAATCATTTGGGTACAGTCCATGTTAAAGGAACTTCGAGTGTCACAGGCGCAAGTTCCCTGTCTTTGGTGTGATAATTTGGGAGCCACATACCTTTCTGCAAATCCTGTCTTTCATGCCAGAACCAAACACATTGAGATAGATTTTCATTTTGTTAGAGAACGGGTTGCTAACAAGAAGTTGGACATTCGGTTTATTCATTCAAAGGATCAAGTTGCAGATGGCTTCACAAAAGCTTTGCCTACACGGAGTTTTGAAGAATTCAAGCGTAATCTCAACTTGGCCAAGTTGTGATTATGGGGGCGTGTTGAAGATAATATTCTCGACTATATCTCTAGCGCATTGTATCTCTCTCTATTCTGTTTCTATCTTCTGTAGGTAGTTTGAATAGATATAGATAGATTCTATCTTTACTTCTCTTGTACTCCAAGAATGTAATTCAAACAATGTATGCGTCTATGGGATAAGCCCCATCAATCTATAAATACACGCGGCCCTCCAACGAGGGTTATACGCTTCCTCATATCGATTTCTACAAGCTCCACGCCCACAATAAGGCTATGATGTGCAAGTTTGTTTCCAAGGTTTTGCAAGGCTCTGACATACCATGTTATGAATGGTTCGCCAAGCATTACTGCCAGGCTGCTATCCCTCAAAGCACTCGCAGCAGAGACACGGCTATCTGGAAAGGGTTCAAGGATCTTGTTCCTTTGGTTATCAATTCTTCTCGATGCGTTCTAGGCACTGGCACTCTGGTATCTTTCTGGCAGGATCACTGGCTGGACGAGGGTCGACTTTGCCTGCTGTACCCTACTCTGTTCTCCTTTGCGTCTAACCCAACTTGCTCCGTGAGCTCTCAGTACGCCAACGGCTCTTGGACTGTTAAGCTGCACCCGAACCTTTCCCAAACAGCTTTGGCTGAGCTGCTGGCCTTGCGGGACCAGTTATCCGGTGTTGCACCCAATCTGCTCCAGGATGACACAAGGTTCCCTTGGGTTCTAGCAAGATTAGTACACGATATTTCTACAGTCTGCTCACTTTCAGGGGTGTGTTGGCCATCTTCGAGCACTGGGTTTGGGACTCCCTGGTCCCTTTAAAACATAGGATCTTCCTCTGGCTTGCTTTCAAAGGTCGTCTCAATACCAGAGATAATATGGTCAAAAAAGGCTGGTCTGTGGTGGCCCCGTTTGCTCATTGTGATGCCTGTCCTGTGGTGGAATCAGCTGATCATATACTACTCCGATGTGCCCCGGCTTCCTTTCTTTGGGGTAAGCTGCAACTGGACTCTTTGGCTACCTCTGCCTCTGATATTCTAGCGTTTGTTGATCAAGCACAACACCAGCTCAGTTTTAAACGCAGATGGAATGTTGCTTTTGCTGCATGTGCTCTCACCCTATGGCAATGCCAGAAATGACAGGGTTTTCAACTCCAAGGTTTGGACTGCGAGCTATACTAGTTTTTATGCTGCAAGTTTGTTGCACCTCTGGAGTAACAGAGCCTCTAACCAGGCAGCAAAGGATGACATTCAATTATGGTGCCAGAAGCTCAATACTTAGTACGCTTTTGATATGATGTAATCTGCTTTCTTCCTTGCCCTCTTGCCCTCTTATCTTCTTAATCCTGTCTCTCTGCTTGTGCCGTGCACCTGGGTGCAATGGCCAAGTTTTCTTTTGTATCAGCTACTTCATCAGACTTTGCCTGCTTTGAAATATAAGGTCGGCAGTCAGCCACCTTCCTTGTTTCAAAAAAACAATGTGTTCAATCTTGTCCTTGTCCTGTGAGCAGACATAGCAGCTAGCAGGATGGTCTTGGATTGCATCTGGAGGTGTTGGGTGCCGCTTAAATGTAAAATCTTCGTCTGGCTAGCAGTGCAAGACAGGCTCTGGACTACGGACAGGAGGGCTAGACCCGAGAGGAGGTCCACGGCCAACTGAAGACATCCGGCGTTGGAGCTCGCCAAACGTTGTTGTATTGTAGCTGTTCTGGCACGGTAGGAAGAGGTCCGATGTCTGCAAACCAGCGATAGTTGCACCGTTCTGGAGTTTATGTGATTCGGCAGTACTTTGTTGTAGATCAATGGCGCGAGGTCTCCTGAACTGAAGCTCTATTGATCCATCTATCCTTCGAGAAGAGAACCCTCGACCATCCCCGACCTGAATCTTGACTAGTGATCTGAAAACCCCTTGAGCTAATTCATGCAACATCAAGCTTAGACCCTGCCAGGGACGATTAGGGTGTGTGCGACTAATCCATTCCCATCTGACCCTCAAGGCTACGGCCTGAAGTTGCAAGTTCTTAATGCCCAGCCCTCAATAGCAAACCGGAGTGCACACTCCGTTCCATGCCACAAGGCAACAGGCCGCCGTGGATCTCATCTGAACCAGCCGAGAAAATTGCCCGCAGACTCTTGTTGATCGCCTCAAAAACCCACGCCGGCACATCGTCGATTGGTGATGAACAGGGCGCGCCGAACACACAGTTTTCACCAGCACCAGCCTACCCGAGCGCTCAAGAAAACCTTTCTGCCAGGCCGGCATGATAGCCGTGACTGAGTCCAGCAATGGTTGCCATTGAGCTTTGGTTAAAGGCCTTAATGCCAGCTACAAGCCCAAGTGTCTAATGGGGAAAACTCCGATCTTGCAGCCAAGAATGTTACGGATTTTGATCTTGGTTTCGTCAGCGCCTATGATGGGCACCGCAGTGGTCTTGTTGTGGTTGATTTTTTTTTTTTTTTGCGAAAATTGTTGCAGTTGATCTGTAGTTCGGAAGCAGCACCAAACCAGTGAGGGGCCTCGTGAATGAAACTGAAAAATCGAGCTCCATTGGCTTGACAAAGAGAACCACATAATCAGCAAAAATGGATGTCCGTTGCAGATCGGAGACACCCGGGAGTCTACTGAGCACACCCAAGTCTGCTGCCTTTGCAAG
>NW_025240238.1:0-3651 GCF_018294505.1 Triticum aestivum
GCTGGGTGGCAGGAAACATGTGAGGAAATGGCAGGAAACAGTGGCGTGTTCATAAAACGCCATCAATTAATGGAAACTTAGCATAGAAGGAACATCGAGCTAGCACAAGAAGTAGATGATGATCAGATGAACAAGGACCACACTAGGGAACCCGTCGGTGATGAATTCATCAATCGCAAACGGTTGAATACTAGCAAGCGTTTTCCCACAACACACACGGCTTATTCCATCACAAACAGGTCGGATGGATCAACTGTATGCCATGTATCGCACATTGTCAAAAAGTAATGCGGTAGACCTTCTTTAACATGTGTTAAAAAATAAAAAAATAAAAAAAGGACCTTGAGGTTAAATTAACTCATGGGATGGGTCACATCGGTCATTTAATTCGACAGATATGACCCATCCTATCAGCTAATTTAACATCAACACAACTTCCCATCCAGTCACCCATCTGATGGCTGCTCTAGCTTGAGCACACTTAACTTGAGAGTTTTCTTACATGAGCTACTGGTGGAACAGCTAGTCCTTGCTGATATAGGATGCCTCTTTGCATCCTTATGGTGTATCCGGATGAGTGCCCATCCCCCAATGGCCAATAGATGTTGTGTAGACAGAGCATATCACATACGTTTTATTATAAGCAATCATTTGTGTTATTATTTTTGGGGAACATGGTAGTTCAAAAAAATTCCTACGATCACGCAAGATCTATCTAGGAGATGCATAGCAACGAGACGGGAGAGTGTGTCCACGTATCCTCATAGACCGAAAGTGGAAGCGTTATATTAACGCGGTTGATGTAGTCGAACGTCTTGATGATCCTATCGATCCAAGTACCGAACGTATGGCATCTCCGTGTTCAGCACACGTTCAGCTCGATGATGTTCCTCGAGCTCTTGATCCAGTAGAGGGTTGAGGGAGAGTTCCATCAACACGACGGCGTGGTGACGGTGATGGTGATGTGATCCGCGCAGGTCTTCGCCTAAGCACTATGATAATATGACCACAGGAGTAAACTGTGGAGGGGAGCACCTCACACGGCTAAGAAACAACTGTTGTACCTTTGGGGTGACCCTTGCCCACGTAACTAAAAGGAGGGGAGGAGGAGGTGGCCGGCCCAAGGGGGGCACACCAAGGGGGGAGTCCTACTTGGACTCCCAGTCCAAGTAGGATTCGGTCCCCCCTCCTTCCAACCAATGGAGGGGTGAAAGGGGAAAGGGGGAGAGGGATAAGGAAAGGGGGGCCACGTCCCCCACTCCTTGTCCAATTTCGATTGGGCTTGGGGGGATGCCACCTCCTGTGGCAGCCTCCCTCTCTCCACTATGGCCCATTAGGCCCATTAACTTTCCCGAAGGGTTCCGGTAACCTCCCGGTACTCCGAAAAATCCCCGATCTTCTTCGCAACCATTCGGTGTCCGTATATAACCTTCAAATATATGAATCTTTACCTCTCGAACATTTCGAGACTCCTCGTCATGTCAAGGACCTCATCCGGGACTTAGAACAAACTACGGTCACCAAATCACATAACTCATAATACAATTTGTCATCGAACGTTAAGCGTGCGGACCCTACGGGTTCGAGAACTATGTAGACATCACCGAGACACATCTCCGATCAATAACCAATAGTGATACCTAGGTGCTCATATTGTATCCTACATATTCTACGAAGATCTTTATCAGTCAAACCGCATAACAACATACATTATTCCCTTTGTCATCGGTATGTTACTTACCCGAGATTCGATCATCGGTATCATCATACCTAGTTCAATCTCGTTACCGGTAAGTCCCTTTATTCATTTCGTAATGCATCATCCCGCAACTAACTCATTAGTAACATTGCTTGCAAGGCTTATAGTGATGTGCATTACCGAGAGGGCCGAGAGATAACTCATTAGGTGTGAAAAATCCTATCTCGATCTATGCCAACTCAACAAACACCTTCGGAGACACCTATAGAGCATCTTTATAATCACTCAGTTACGTTGTGACGTTTGATAGCACACAAAGTGTTCCTCCGGTATTCGGGAGTTGCATAATCTCATAGCCAGAGGAATATGTATAAGTCATGAAGAAAGTAATAGCAATAAACTAAACGATCATAATGCTAAGCTAACGTACGGGTCTTGTCCATCACAACATTCTCTAATGATGTGATCCCGTTCATCAAATGAAAACACATGTCTATGGTCAAGAAACTTAACCATCTTTGATTAACGAGCTAGTCAAGTAGAGGCATACTAGGGACACTATGTTTTGTCTATGTACTCACACATGTACTAAGTTTCCGGTTAATACAATTCTAGCATGAATAATAAACATTTATCATGATATAAGGAAATATAAATAACAACTTTATTATTGCCTCTAGGGCATATTTCCTTTAGTCTCCCACTTGCACTAGAGTCAATAATCTAGATTACATAGTAATGATTCTAACACCCATGGAGTCTTGGTGCTGATCATGTTTTGCTCATGAGAGAGGCTTAGTCAACGGGTCTGCGACATTCAGATCCGTATGTATTTTGCAAATTTCTATGTATCCCTCCTTGACTTGATCGTGGATGGAATTGAAGCTTCTCTTGATTTGTTTGTTTTTTTTGTGAAATCTAGATTCCTTCGCCAAGGCTATTGCTCTAGTATTGTCACAAAACATTTTCATTGGACCCGATGCACTAGGTATTACACCTAGATAGGATTTGAACTCCTTCATCCAGACTCCTTCATTTGTTGCTTCCGAAGCAGCTATGTGCTCCGCTTCACATGTAGATCCCGCCATGACGCTCTGCTTGGAACTGCACGAACTTACAACTCCACCATTCAATATAAATACGTATCCGGTTTGCGACTTTGAGTCATCCGGATCAGTGTCAAAGCTTGCATCGACATAACCATTTACGACAAGCTCTTTGTCACCTTCATAAACGAGAAACATATCCTTTGTCCTTTTCAGGTATTTCAGGATGTTCTTGACCCTGTCCAGTTATCCACTCCTGGATTACTTTGGTACCTCCCTGCTAAACTTATAGCAAGGCACACATCAGGTCTGGTACATAGCATTGCATACATGATAGAACCTACGGCTGAGGCATAGGGAATGACTTCCATTTTCTCTTTATCTTCTGCAGTGGTCGAGCATCGAGTCTGACTCAATTTCACACCTTGTAACACAGGTAAGAACCCTTTCTTTGACTGACCCATTTTGAACTTCTTCAAAACTTTATCAAGGTATGTGCTTTGTGAAAGTCAAATTAAGCGTCTTGATCTATCTCTATAGATCTTGATGCCCAATATATAAGCAGCTTCACCGAGGTCTTTCATTGAAAAATTCTTATTCAAGTATCCTTTTATGCTATTCAGAAATTCTGTATCATTTCCAATCAACAATATGTCATCTACATATAATATTAGAAATGCTATAGAGCTCCCACTCACTTTCTTGTAAATACAGGCTTCTCCAAAAGTCTGTATAAAACCATATGCTTTGATCACACTATCAAAGCGTATATTCCAACTCCGAGAGGCTTGCACCAGTACATAAATGGATCGCTGGAGCTTGCACACTTTGTTAGCACCTTTAGGATCGAGAAAGCTTCTGGTTGCATCATATACAACTCTTCTTTAAGATATCCATTAAGGAATG
>NW_025240239.1:0-3651 GCF_018294505.1 Triticum aestivum
GGGCCATAGGTTCCGCACAACCCAATTGATACCCTTCACCGTCCCGAAAAAACAAAATTACTGCACGCGCTGCTGGGTCCCTACTATCATCCTCACCATGTACAGTCATCTCCTTATTCCTCTCGGTTGTTGACCATGTTGAAAACACCGGAGGCCGGCACCGCGGCGAGCGAACCAAGGCGTATGATGATGGTGAGGCCTGGGACGGGAACAAACAGGAGCCGGGGAAGATCCGCAGAGTTTTAGGGTGCGATGTGGCCACGATGTGTGCGCGACAGCACAGCCAACCGTGGGAGGTGGGAGCAGGCGGTCCTGCCGGCACTGGTTTGGCTTTGGCGGCTCGAGGAAGAAGAGACTGAAGAAACGTGACAGACGCTGAATGTCAATCCAATGGTCAAGGTTGGCACAATCGTTTGTTGACTAAGCGGACACCAAGTAGCATAATTTTTTATATATAGGAAGAAAACTGCGAGGAAAATGCGTTCGTCTGCCGTCCTCCTCACAAGGAACGTTCGCCACATAAGTGACTAGCACCCTTGGTTTTCAACCGAGAGGTCTTGGGTTCGAGTCCCAGGAACTCTCAATTTTGTCCTCCTTCCTTCCTCGCAAAAAAAGGGAAAGAAAATCAAAGACTTGGGAAGGCGTAAAGAACAAGCTAGTTTACCAGTAAAGAGACGTTGTCGAGTTTTAGAAAAAACGGAGATTTGCTCCTGTAGCTGGTTTGAATCCAAACCTAGACTATGACTATATATGGTGCTATGCTACTCTGCAAGTAATGAAACTGACATATCCAACCTTCACTTCTCCTCTTCTCTACTTACTCTACCTAGCATCAGAAGCTCTGGCTGCAGCAACCATGTCCGCTGGCTGCTCGTGCACCTGCTCTTCAGTAGGCAACAACAAGATATGCGCCAAGTCGCCACCCGTACCATCGCTTGTGGGTCTCATCACACCCCCGCCGGCACGCGCACCGCAGCCGATTGCTCATCGTAACCCGCTGCCGTTGGTGTGGTGCCACTGCTGCAAATCACGCAGAGTCATCCATCGCGTCTCAACCACAATCCTCAACCCTGGCCGAGTCTTCTACAAATGCCCGAATCATGGGGTAATAATACGTTTAAGTGTTGTTCTGCTGCTTTCAGTTGCTGATTTTTTTAGTAGTTTGGTTGATGATCTTCCAATTTGATTCGTTCAGAAAAGGGAAGATTCGTGTGATTTGTATTTCTGGGAAGTTGTTGATGTGGGGGAATGCAACTACGCTGATTATTTGGTTAGCCGAGGAATCCAAATACTAGCAGGTCGGGGTGTTGGACAAGTAACTGAAGGAACGACAGAAGAGGAAGATGCAGAGCAGAAGGTTAAAGATGCAGTTCCTCTGATCATGGCCAAGCAACAGCTGCTGAACGGCCTTGACAACAATGAGGAGATGAAAGAGCTTGTGAAGATAATGGAAAAAATCGATGTGCTCTGTAGGATGATTGTCTCTTTATTTGCAGTGTATGTAGCACTCGTGATGTATTCAGTGGCTATGACATGAGCACTTTGCTGAAACTAGTAATGAATGAAACCTGTGTAGCAGGCTGGGCGTAGTGTTGTGAACATCTAATGATTTCTATCAACGGAAATCAGGGGGTATCCCCTTTTGCTCATAAATAAATAAATTGCAGAGGCCCTGTCGGATCAGCTTTGTTCTCATTCGAAGACGTCGAGCAAATTGCAGTCCAACAACAAACTATGTCATCAAATTCAAGTTTCATAGCCAAATATGAGTAAAACTAAACAACAATGTCATCATGTTTTAGGTTTCATACAACCACCAAATACAAATCAGCATACATAACAAGTGATGTTCTCACAGCAAAATACTAAACAACATGTTCATCAGGTTTCAGTTGTCATAGCAAACACAATTTCACATAGTAGATAAAAAACGTCTTCTGATAGGCAAATACAACAAAAGCAACATAATCATCATCCGCAGCAGTAGCGTCAACATCCTCGCCATGTGTATCAGTCTGAATCATAATTCCCCATGGTGTCATCTTCTTCTTCGTCCTCAACGTCCTCGAACGTTGGCTTCTTCTTGATCAACTCTTGTATGTCCATAGCAAGTCAGGAAATCTTTTCGCCGGCGTCATTGACATGATGGTTCTCAAAGATATTAGGAACATATGTGTTATCTAGTACATCAGGATTAGTGTAAGCATCATCTTGTTGTGCAACTTCATTAAACGAATTCCTCTCCTCAAACCTTTGCAATACTCTCCAGTCATCGCTGCGTGCAAATGTGTCTTCCAAGAAAAATATCTGTGTTGCTTGATTTCCCAAAATAAAAGGCTCGTTGGTCTGGTACGCCGCCTTGACATTGATGGATTTGAAATAATCATCAGCTATGGGTTTTGCGATCCTGGAAAACAGGTTATACCAACAATAGCACAACAAAACCACACACCGATGATCCTCAAAACTGGAGATATACCGCAACTAAACAATGTCTGTTATGTTAGCATACATTTCAGTTGTCTCTTTGTCATACGTATCCGTGCTCATGATGGCACTGTTTTGTGTCTTCCTGCCTTCATCTCGTGCAAGGGTGTTGTAGCGCACATCTCCAACAACGCAAGATTCATAATGTCTTACCCGAGTATCAGGACCCATTGCTAGTGAGTAAAGGGCATCATCAACTGCCTGCCCATCCTCCTGCATCTTCTTAACCTATGGTTAGAAAATAGACAAGCTGATCATCTTATGTACTCAATATATTAAAAAATGACAGTGCAATTCAAAAGCTTACATGGTTCTTGAACCATTTCGCAAATCCTGCCATAACCAGTTTGTCAATGTTTCTTGGATTTTGCGCCAGTAACTCCTTTTTTTAGATGCTGCACAACATAGTGATCACGTCAAACATCTAAATATATAAGAACGTGCTACAAGTTTAGTAGATTACGATGTATAAGCTGCAGTACTGCACTTACTTGATATAAGGTAGTATCTCAGGACAGTTATTCAACACATACCAAACCATTTTGTCCAAATCTTTAGGTTTGTCCTCTTGTCGACTCTTCCCTGTAACTCGAACAGAATAATCGAAAACATTGAGCCCGGGATTGTCTTCACCCACCTCTTTGCTAAGCTGATCAGCTATTTCAATGTATTTTGAGTAGAATGTCAACGCTTCTGTAGCAATGCAGGCCTCTGCAATGGAACCCCTGGGTCTAGCTCTGTTCCTAACATAGCCCTTGAAAGTGCCTAGCCACCTTTCAATAGGGTACATCCAGCCATACTGTACTGGACCTCTAAGTAGTGCCTCATCAGGTAGATGAACAACCAAATGCACCATCACATCAAAGAAGGTTGGAGGATATATCTTCTCAAGGTCGCATAGGATAGTTGGTATCTTGTCTCTAAGATGCTCCAAAGCATCTATCCTGATATTTCTACTGCAGAGTTCCCTGAAGAATTGTCCCAACTCTACAACTGCTCTGTATAAGTCAGGGCGGCCCAATCCTTAACAGGTAAAACCCTTTGAAGTAGGATCTGGCAGTCATGAGTTTTCAACCCTTGTACCTTGTTTCCATCTGCACTGACTCTCCTTTCAGGGTTGGATGTAAATCCATGTGGGAATCTCACACATGACAGGACCTCGCA
>NW_025240240.1:0-3651 GCF_018294505.1 Triticum aestivum
GGGCCATAGGTTCCGCACAACCCAATTGATACCCTTCACCGTCCCGAAAAAACAAAATTACTGCACGCGCTGCTGGGTCCCTACTATCATCCTCACCATGTACAGTCATCTCCTTATTCCTCTCGGTTGTTGACCATGTTGAAAACACCGGAGGCCGGCACCGCGGCGAGCGAACCAAGGCGTATGATGATGGTGAGGCCTGGGACGGGAACAAACAGGAGCCGGGGAAGATCCGCAGAGTTTTAGGGTGCGATGTGGCCACGATGTGTGCGCGACAGCACAGCCAACCGTGGGAGGTGGGAGCAGGCGGTCCTGCCGGCACTGGTTTGGCTTTGGCGGCTCGAGGAAGAAGAGACTGAAGAAACGTGACAGACGCTGAATGTCAATCCAATGGTCAAGGTTGGCACAATCGTTTGTTGACTAAGCGGACACCAAGTAGCATAATTTTTTATATATAGGAAGAAAACTGCGAGGAAAATGCGTTCGTCTGCCGTCCTCCTCACAAGGAACGTTCGCCACATAAGTGACTAGCACCCTTGGTTTTCAACCGAGAGGTCTTGGGTTCGAGTCCCAGGAACTCTCAATTTTGTCCTCCTTCCTTCCTCGCAAAAAAAGGGAAAGAAAATCAAAGACTTGGGAAGGCGTAAAGAACAAGCTAGTTTACCAGTAAAGAGACGTTGTCGAGTTTTAGAAAAAACGGAGATTTGCTCCTGTAGCTGGTTTGAATCCAAACCTAGACTATGACTATATATGGTGCTATGCTACTCTGCAAGTAATGAAACTGACATATCCAACCTTCACTTCTCCTCTTCTCTACTTACTCTACCTAGCATCAGAAGCTCTGGCTGCAGCAACCATGTCCGCTGGCTGCTCGTGCACCTGCTCTTCAGTAGGCAACAACAAGATATGCGCCAAGTCGCCACCCGTACCATCGCTTGTGGGTCTCATCACACCCCCGCCGGCACGCGCACCGCAGCCGATTGCTCATCGTAACCCGCTGCCGTTGGTGTGGTGCCACTGCTGCAAATCACGCAGAGTCATCCATCGCGTCTCAACCACAATCCTCAACCCTGGCCGAGTCTTCTACAAATGCCCGAATCATGGGGTAATAATACGTTTAAGTGTTGTTCTGCTGCTTTCAGTTGCTGATTTTTTTAGTAGTTTGGTTGATGATCTTCCAATTTGATTCGTTCAGAAAAGGGAAGATTCGTGTGATTTGTATTTCTGGGAAGTTGTTGATGTGGGGGAATGCAACTACGCTGATTATTTGGTTAGCCGAGGAATCCAAATACTAGCAGGTCGGGGTGTTGGACAAGTAACTGAAGGAACGACAGAAGAGGAAGATGCAGAGCAGAAGGTTAAAGATGCAGTTCCTCTGATCATGGCCAAGCAACAGCTGCTGAACGGCCTTGACAACAATGAGGAGATGAAAGAGCTTGTGAAGATAATGGAAAAAATCGATGTGCTCTGTAGGATGATTGTCTCTTTATTTGCAGTGTATGTAGCACTCGTGATGTATTCAGTGGCTATGACATGAGCACTTTGCTGAAACTAGTAATGAATGAAACATGTGTAGCAGGCTGGGCGTAGTGTTGTGAACATCTAATGATTTCTATCAACGGAAATCAGGGGGTATCCCCTTTTGCTCATAAATAAATAAATTGCAGAGGCCCTGTCGGATCAACTTTGTTCTCATTCGAAGACGTCGAGCAAATTGCAGTCCAACAACAAACTATGTCATCAAATTCAAGTTTCATAGCCAAATATGAGTAAAACTAAACAACAATGTCATCATGTTTTAGGTTTCATACAACCACCAAATACAAATCAGCATACATAACAAGTGATGTTCTCACAGCAAAATACTAAACAACATGTTCATCAGGTTTCAGTTGTCATAGCAAACACAATTTCACATAGTAGATAAAAAACGTCTTCTGATAGGCAAATACAACAAAAGCAACATAATCATCATCCGCAGCAGTAGCGTCAACATCCTCGCCATGTGTATCAGTCTGAATCATAATTCCCCATGGTGTCATCTTCTTCTTCGTCCTCAACGTCCTCGAACGTTGGCTTCTTCTTGATCAACTCTTGTATGTCCATAGCAAGTCAGGAAATCTTTTCGCCGGCGTCATTGACATGATGGTTCTCAAAGATATTAGGAACATATGTGTTATCTAGTACATCAGGATTAGTGTAAGCATCATCTTGTTGTGCAACTTCATTAAACGAATTCCTCTCCTCAAACCTTTGCAATACTCTCCAGTCATCGCTGCGTGCAAATGTGTCTTCCAAGAAAAATATCTGTGTTGCTTGATTTCCCAAAATAAAAGGCTCGTTGGTCTGGTACGCCGCCTTGACATTGATGGATTTGAAATAATCATCAGCTATGGGTTTTGCGATCCTGGAAAACAGGTTATACCAACAATAGCACAACAAAACCACACACCGATGATCCTCAAAACTGGAGATATACCGCAACTAAACAATGTCTGTTATGTTAGCATACATTTCAGTTGTCTCTTTGTCATACGTATCCGTGCTCATGATGGCACTGTTTTGTGTCTTCCTGCCTTCATCTCGTGCAAGGGTGTTGTAGCGCACATCTCCAACAACGCAAGATTCATAATGTCTTACCCGAGTATCAGGACCCATTGCTAGTGAGTAAAGGGCATCATCAACTGCCTGCCCATCCTCCTGCATCTTCTTAACCTATGGTTAGAAAATAGACAAGCTGATCATCTTATGTACTCAATATATTAAAAAATGACAGTGCAATTCAAAAGCTTACATGGTTCTTGAACCATTTCGCAAATCCTGCCATAACCAGTTTGTCAATGTTTCTTGGATTTTGCGCCAGTAACTCCTTTTTTTAGATGCTGCACAACATAGTGATCACGTCAAACATCTAAATATATAAGAACGTGCTACAAGTTTAGTAGATTACGATGTATAAGCTGCAGTACTGCACTTACTTGATATAAGGTAGTATCTCAGGACAGTTATTCAACACATACCAAACCATTTTGTCCAAATCTTTAGGTTTGTCCTCTTGTCGACTCTTCCCTGTAACTCGAACAGAATAATCGAAAACATTGAGCCCGGGATTGTCTTCACCCACCTCTTTGCTAAGCTGATCAGCTATTTCAATGTATTTTGAGTAGAATGTCAACGCTTCTGTAGCAATGCAGGCCTCTGCAATGGAACCCCTGGGTCTAGCTCTGTTCCTAACATAGCCCTTGAAAGTGCCTAGCCACCTTTCAATAGGGTACATCCAGCCATACTGTACTGGACCTCTAAGTAGTGCCTCATCAGGTAGATGAACAACCAAATGCACCATCACATCAAAGAAGGTTGGAGGATATATCTTCTCAAGGTCGCATAGGATAGTTGGTATCTTGTCTCTAAGATGCTCCAAAGCATCTATCCTGATATTTCTACTGCAGAGTTCCCTGAAGAATTGTCCCAACTCTACAACTGCTCTGTATAAGTCAGGGCGGCCCAATCCTTAACAGGTAAAACCCTTTGAAGTAGGATCTGGCAGTCATGAGTTTTCAACCCTTGTACCTTGTTTCCATCTGCACTGACTCTCCTTTCAGGGTTGGATGTAAATCCATGTGGGAATCTCACACATGACAGGACCTCGCA
>NW_025240241.1:0-3651 GCF_018294505.1 Triticum aestivum
GTAGAATTAAGGTAGAGAAATAAATCAACAAGGTACGGATCAAGAACGAATAATCGGTAAGAAATCCCAATCTCAAACCAATATCCGTGGAAGAAGAACTAGAGCTGCTAGAATTCCCACATATGAAACTCCCGAACTTTTCCGGTTATGCAATCAGGTGTTGGGGATACAGGGAAGCATAATATCTCACCCAAACTAGCAAATCCTACATCCAGCTGTATCCATCCTTCAACACATAACCAAGAAAACTTAGGAAACCATCTACCTCAACCTTCGAAAAGCATCCGTTATACAAGTTATGGCGATACTCCCGAACTCCCGCCCCAGTACTGGGTGGCGTCGAGGTTATCTCACCAACGAACTGCATAAGAGAGATTTTCGATGTCGGTGAACATATATCAAGTATTCCAGAATTGCAACGATAAAATTATGATGACAACACCTCAGAGCTCAACTCCTCGGGACACTTCCACTAAACCCCTGACAGGAGGCACCAAGACAGTATTCTCATCATAAGCCATCGGAACAAATCCAAGATACTCGCGTGATCCTAAATTTTTTTTTAGTGAAATTTGAGGAGAGAAGAGTCAAAACTCTACGTCAGGATGCCTTACCAGAGCGATGAGGAGACTGGGAAGTAAAAAGAATTCCTAAGCTCTCCGATATATAATTCCTAAATGACTCAAAACATTTTTCTAGACACAACTCGGCTGCTAAAAACGATCAAGCAATGGGGCTCCTAAGGTCGGGGAAGGCTCTGATTACCAACATGTAACGCCCTCGATGCGGCTATAGCTCCCACGTGTCGAGGCACGACTTAGAGATATAACCGCATTGAAAGCAATGTCGCAAGTTAGGAAATCATCACAACATCCCATGTAATATATGATAAAAAGGGGAAGATACATAGTTGGCTTACACTTGCCACGTCACATCAGAGTACATAAATAACATCCATCATGCAAACACTCATGGCCCGACTACGGCGCCAAAATAGAAGAAAACCCAACATGCGACAAGGCCCTGAATCAAACCCCAACTAGGCACCACTACTGATCATCGGGAAAGGAAACATAATAACGCTGAGAGTCCTCGTCGAACTCCCACTTGAGCTCGTACTCGTCACCTGGAGCGGAATCGCCTGGACCTGCATCTGGAGTTATAGTATCTGTGAGCCACAGGGACTCAGCAATCTCGCACCCTCGCGATCAAGACTATTTAAGATTATAGGAAGGATAGGTAAATATATGTGGAGCTGCAGCAAGCGACTAGCATATGTGGTGGCTAACTTATACGCAAAAGAGAGCGAGAAGAGGAGGCAAAGCACGAGCGAGAATCTAGAGGAACAACCTGCGCAAGCATAACTCCAACACCGTGTCCACTTCCCGGACTCCGCCGAGAAGGGGCCATCACGGTAACACACACGGTTGATTCATTTTGATTAATTAAGGTTCAAGTTATCTACAATCGGACATTAACAAATTCCCATCTGCCCATAACCGCGGGCACGGCTTTCGAAAGTTCAATCCCTGCAGGGGAGTCCCAACTTAGCCCATGACAAGCTCTCACGGTCAACGAAGGAATAGACCTCCTCCCAAGACGCTCCGATCAGACTCGGTATCTCGGTAACTCAAGACACTTCGACAGGTTAAAACAAGACCAGCAACACCACCCGCTGTGCCGACAAATCCCGATAGGAGCTGCACATATCTCGTTCTCAGGGCACACCAGATAAGCTAAGCGTACGGGAGCCAACGTAACCCAAGTTTCCGAGGGACGGCCCCGCACGGTGCTCTAGGTTGGACCAACACTCAGAGGAGCACTGGCCCGGGGGGAGTAAAATAAGATGACCCTTGAGTCTGCAGAACCCAAGGGAAAGAAAAGGGCTAGGTGGCAAATGGTAAAACCAAGGTTGGGCATTGCTGGACAAGCTTTAATCGAGGCGAAATATCAAGGGGTTCCCATTATAACCCAACTGCGTGAGGGACGCAAAATCCGGGAACATAACACCGATATGACGGAAACTAGGGCGGCAAGAGTGGAACAAAACACTAGGCGAGAGGCCAAGCCTTCCACCCTTTACCAAGTATATAGATGCAATAAGATAACATAGCAATATATTATGATATCCCAACAAGTAATTAAATGTCCCAACAAGGAACAGCTCCAATCTTCACCTGCAACTAGCAACGCTATAAGAGGGGCTGAGCAAAGCGGTAACATAGCCAATCAACGGTTTGCTAGGACAAGGTGGGTTAGGGGTTCAACATGGCAATTGGGAGGCTGACAAGCAAAAGGTAGGCATCGTAGCATTGGCATAGCAAGAGCGAGCAAACTAGCATAGCAAAGATAGTAGTGATTTCGAGGGTATGATCATCTTGCCTGCACAGTTGTCAGAGTTGACTGGATCCTCACAAGCAAACTCAACGGGCTCCTCGGTAGCGAACTCGTCTCCCGGCTCTACCCAAACAAGACAAACAAGCAACAAGGATACAATCAACCACGTGCAAGACCAAGCAATATGATGAAATGATGATATGCTATGCGGGATGCGATGCGGGATGCAAAATGCAAGATATGACAGGAAATGCATGGACCTGGCCTCAAAATGGAATTCCAAGTGTGCCACTGGATAGAGGGGATGAAATCGCTTGAAAACGATATAAATATCATTGGAATCGGAGTAACGGTTTGGAAATGGCAAGCGTTTTAAGATACGACACCGGTCTGCGATTTACAGCAAGTAGGCATCTAAACGCAACGAAATGAACATGCTACAGCCACCAAACATGACAACAAAAGACATGGAAGGGATGCACACAAGATTATTAACAAAAGACTAGCACTGAGCCATGGCCAATTCATCCATTATGAGGTTCAAACAAGCATGGAAAAAACGCAAATGCAAAACAGATTCCAGACTTAGTGAAATTAACACTAGTCTGAAATTTCAGATCACGAAGCCCTCTTCGGAGGAGCAAAACAACATGATACATGACCTGATTAAGACAAGTAAGAACATGGCATGGAGCTACTCAACAAGCTTAACAAAAGTCCCAAAGTGACCTGGGGCCAAAAGGGATCACAAAATATATTAACGGGCACACGAACATAGCTAAAACACAATCAGTTTTCAGACTTAGTGAAAACTGAGACATGCTGTAATATAACTCACGAAGGCATGTAAACGAGCTCGATGCACTCACCACGGTGCAAGTCATGGCAAGGCAGGCATACATCCATTAAGAAGGCACAAAATACAAGCTAGACATTGCAAGAACAATGACATAGCATGCACGGATCAACTACAACAACGCCGGCAAAATCGCAAACGAGTTGACGATCTGTCAAGATTCACCACGAAGCAAAAATAGAGCTCGATTGACTCAAGCTAGGGCGCACCATAATTGCAACCAAAGACATGGATGCATAGAGCATAACATGATTAACAAAACTCCTTTACTGATCATCCTCAAAAGAGGCACGGATCACTAGGAAACAAGCTGAACATATGGCATCATGAACTAAAATATCCCAGACTTAGTGAAAACTACCAAGTCCCTGAAAACAGATTTCCCGGGTGCCTCTCTTTGCAAGCTTGCACAAGTCATCATACACATCCTAAAAATGCATAGGTTGCACCTCTAGAAA
>NW_025240242.1:0-3650 GCF_018294505.1 Triticum aestivum
GCTTGCTCCGCCGGCAATGGCGCGGCGGCGGCGAGGAGGCTCTCGCGTGGCGGGCGGCGAAAGGCGGCGGGGTCCGGCAGGGAGCGGCAGGAGGAGGCGGCCCGGACGGGAGGAGGACGGCGGCGGGGGCGGGATGGTGCGGCGGTTCGGGCGCGCGGGCCGGGAGGGCCCCTCCTGGACCCCGGCGGGCCGGCGCGCGGGCAGGACGGCAATGTGGGCGCAGCGGCGCGGGCCATTGGTGGCGTGACACGTGGCGGCAGGGTGGAGACGGACACGTCCGGCCCGGGGAAAATTGTCCGGCGGCGGCGCGTGGAGTGGATCTAGGGTTTCGTCCGTGAGTTGAAATGGGGGGCTCTATATATAGAGGTGGAGGGAGCTAGGAGAGTCCAAATGAGGTGCGGTTTTCGGCCACGTGATCGTGATCGAACGCTCTAGATGATGGAGAGGGTTTTGGTGAGTTTTGGGCCAACTTGGAGGGGTGTTGGGCTGCAACACACACAAGGCCTTCTCGGTCCCTCGGTTAACCGTTGGAGTATCAAACGAAGTCCAAATGGTACGAAACTTGACAGGCGGTCTACCAGTAGTAAACCAAGGCCGCTTGGCAAGTCTCGGTCCAATCCGGAAATGTTTAATCCCCACACACGAAAGAAAGGTAGAAATGACCACCGGAGGTGAACGAAGCGCCGGAATGCAAAACGGACAACGGGGAAAATGCTCGAATGCATGAGACGAACACGCATGCAAATGCAATGCACATGATGACATGATATGAGATGCATGACAACGATAACAACACATGGAGACAAAAATCCGAACCCGAGAAAATAAAATAACTTAACGCCGGAAATGGCAAGAGTTGGAGTACATATTGGGTAAATCATATCCGGGGTGTTACAACACTCCACCACTACGAGAGGATCTCGTCCCGAGATCTAGGGCTGAACGAACGCCGGGTACTCTGAACGAAGGTGATCCTCGTGTTCCCAGGTAGCTTCACGGTCAGAATGGTGTGACCACTTGACTTTGAGGAATTTGATTGACTTGTTTCGAGTCTTGCGTTCAGTCTCTTCGAGAATAGCAACGGGTTGCTCACGGTAAGAGAGATCTTCTTGGAGCTCAATGTCCTCGAAGTTGACGGTGCGGTCAGGAGTCTTGAAGCACTTTCGGAGCTGAGAGACATGGAACACATCATGAACATTTGCAAAGTTTGAAGGAAGCTTAAGTTGATAGGCGAGATCGCCTCTCTTGCTGACGATCTTGAAAGGTCCCACATATCTGGGGGGAAGCTTCCCTTTGATACTGAAGTGACGAGTACCTTTCATTGGAGAGACGCGGAGGTAAACATGATCTCCTATCTCAAAAGCCAAATCACGGTGCTTACTGTCATAGTAGCTCTTCTGGCGCGATTGGGCTGCTTTGAGGTTATCTCGAATGACTTTGCACATTTCCTCTGCCTCTGTGATTAAGTCATTACCCAAAAGCTGACGTTCACCGGTTTCAGACCAGTTGAGAGGGGTACGGCACTTCCTGCCATATAGAATTTCAAATGGGGCCTTGCCCGAGCTTGCTTGAAAACTGTTGTTGTAGGAGAATTCAGCATATGGAAGACAATCCTCCCACTTCATGCCGAAGGAGATCACACAAGCCCTGAGCATATCTTCAAGAATCTGGTTGACACGCTCGACTTGACCGCTAGTTTGAGGATGGAAAGTTGTGCTGAAGCGGATGTTGGTGCCCATGGCCTTCTGAAAAGAATCCCAAAACTTGGAGGTAAAGATGCTGCCACGGTCTGAAGAGATCACTTGAGGAATACCGTGCAGAGAGACAATTCGAGAGGTATAGAGTTCCGCCAATTGAGCTGCAGTGGTTGACTCTTTGATAGGCAGAAAGTGAGCCACTTTGGTGAGTTTGTCGATGACAACGAATATAGCATCATTGCCACGCTTGGACTTTGGAAACCCAGTCACGAAGTCCATCTCAATGTGGTCAAACTTCCATTCTGGAATGGCAAGAGGTTGGAGGAGACCAGCTAGCCTTTGGTGTTCTGCCTTCACTCTTCTGCAGACATCACACTCATTCACGAATTGAGCAATCTCTCACTTCATTCGAGTCCACCAATAAGCCTGCTTCAGGTCCTGATACATCTTGTGCTCCCAGGGTGGATGGAGAGGAGAGAATTGTGAGCCTCGTTCATGATCACTTTACGAAGGTCACCTTTGGGCACAACAATACGATCCTCGAAGAAGAGAGTATCCTTGTCATTAAGGCGGTAGCACTTGTACTTGGGTTGACTCTTGGCAATCCCAATCTTCACGTTCTTCACCATAGCATCAAGAAGCTGAGCTTGGCGAATCTGGTCTTCCAAGGTAGGAGAGACTTGAAGGTTGGCGAGGAAACCTTGAGGAACAACTTGCAGATTAAGTTTGCGGAAAGCTTCACAAAGCTTGGGTTGATAAGGCTTGAGAATCAGACTGTTGCAATAAGCCTTCCTGCTCAATGCTTCAGCAATCACATTAGCCTTGCCTGGAGTATACTCGATACTCAGATTATACTCTTGAATCATTTTGACCCATCGAGTTTGCCTGAGGTTGAGATTAGGCTGAGTGAAGATGTACTTGAGACTCTTGTGGTCAGTGAAGATGTCCACTTTCCTTCCCAATAAGAGATGTCTCCAAGTCAAAAGAGCATGCACAACTGCCGCCAACTCGAGATCATGAGTGGGGTAGTTCTTCTCGTTAGGCTTCAACTGGCGAGAGCTATAAGCAACAACTTTCTTCTCTTGCATCAATACTGCGCCAAGACCTTGGAGGCATCACAAAAGACCTCGTACGGCTTGGATTCATCAGGCGGAGTGAGAACTGGAGCAGTGATCAATTTCTCTTTCAAAGTGTTGAAAGCAATGTCACACTCCGGAGACCAAACGTACTTGACGTGCTTCTGGAGAAGATTTGAGAGAGGCTTCGCGATCTTAGAAAAGTTTTCAACGAATCTTCGACAGTAGCTTTCAAGACCGAGGAAGCTACGGAGTTGCTTCACGTTCTGAGGAGGTTCCCAATTCACAATTGTAGACACCTTCTCAGGATTCACCGCAATGCCCTTGGTAGAGATGATATGACCAAGATAAAGAACCTCATCGAGCCAAAATTCGCACTTGGAGAACTTGGCGTACAACTGGTGTTCCCTGAGCTTATCGAGTACCAAACTCAAGTGCTTGGCATGATCTTCCTTGTTCTTCGAGAAAACCAGGATGTCGTCGAGATAGACCAAAACGAAGTCATTGGTGTAGGCGTTGAAGATGAAGTTCATCATGCGAGAGAAAGTCGGAGGAGCGTTGACGAGGCCAAAAGAAATGACAGTGTATTCATATGAACCGTAGCTTGTCCTGAAAGCCGTCTTGGGAATATCTTGCTCACGGATTCGAATCTGATGATAACCCATACGGAGATCAAGCTTGGAGAATACTTGGGCACCTTTGAGTTGTTCAAACAGCTCATTGATGTTGGGAAGTGGGTATTTGTTCTTGATGGTCTTCTTGTTCAATGGACGGTAATCAACACAAAGTCGGTCCGTTCCATCCTTCTTCTTCACAAAAAGAACACCACAACCCCACGGAGAAGAACTAGGCCGGATGAGACCCATTCTCTCTTGAA
>NW_025240243.1:0-1228 GCF_018294505.1 Triticum aestivum
TGTACACGAAGTGCATCCAGTTTTTGCCGTCACCCTCCCAACTTTCTTGCACATGCTATGTGGATGAAATGATGATACCATGCCACCTTTCAACCTTTTCAGAATTCATTTGAAATGCTTTTCAATTTTAGGGTCTTATAGCTCAAAATAATTAGTAAATGCATGAAAAATAACAAATGAAGTCAGAAAGGATTGAAAAATGATGATGTGGCTTTGAATGGTGCATTTTGAACACACAAAAATTCAAGAGTTCAAATAAGTTTTACAAAATGAAATCCCTTTGTAACAGACGAGTTTCCGTATGAAATCCTGATACTTTGAAAGAGATTGTCCGTTTTGTACACGAAGTGCATCCAGTTTTTGCCGTCACCCTCCCAACTTTCTTGCACATGCTATGTGGATGAAATGATGATACGATGCCAACTTTCAACCTTTTCAGAGTTCATTTGAAATGCTTTTCAATTTTAGGGTCTTATAGCTCAAATAGTTAGTAAATGCATGAAAAATAACAAATGAAATCAGAAAGGATTGAAAAACGATGATGTGGCTTTGAATGGTGCATTTTGAACACACAAAAAGTCAAGAGTTCAAATAAGTTTAAAAAAATGAAATCCCTTTGTACCAAACGAGTTTCCGTATGAAATCCTGATACTTTGAAAGAGATTGTCCGTTCTGTACACGAAGTGCATCCAGTTTTTGCCGTCACCCTCCCAACTTTCTTGCACATGCTATGTGGATGAAATGATGATACCATGCCAACTTTCAACCTTTTCAGAGTTCATTTGAAATGCTTTTCAATTTTAGGGTCTTATAGCACAAAATAATTAGTAAATGCATGTAAAATAACAAATGAAGTCAGAAAGGATTGAAAAATGATGATGTTGCTTTGAATGGTGCATTTTGAACACACAAAAAGTCAGGAGTTCAAATAAGTTTAAAAAAATGAAATCCCTTTGTACCAAACGAGTTTCCGTATGAAATCCTGATAGTTTGAAAGAGATTGTCCGTTTTGTACACGAAGGGCATCCAGTTTTTGCCGTAACCCTTTGAACTTTCTTGCACATGCAATGTGGATGAAATGATGATACCATGCCAACTTTCAACCTTTTCAGAGTTCATTTGAAATGCTTTTCAATTTTAGGGTCTTATAGCTCAAAATAATTAGTAAATGCATGAAAAATAACAAATGAAGTCAGAAAGGATTGAAAAATGATGATGTGGCTTTGAA
>NW_025240243.1:1238-3650 GCF_018294505.1 Triticum aestivum
CATGCCAACTTTCAACCTTTTCAGAGTTCATTTGAAATGCTTTTCAATTTTAGGGTCTTATAGCTCAAAATAATTAGTAAATGCATGAAAAATAACAAATGAAGTCAGAAAGGATTAAAAAATGATGATGTGGCTTTGAATGGTGCATTTTGAACACACAAAAACTCAGGAGTTCAAATAAGGTTTAAAAAATGAAATCCCTTTGTAACAGACGAGTTTCCGGATGAAATCCTGATACTTTGAAAGAGATCGCCCGTTTTGTACACGAAGTGCATCCAATTTTTGCCGTAACCCTCTCAACTTTCTTGCACAAGCTATGTGGATGAAATGATGATATCATGCCAACTTTCAACCTTTTCAGAGTTCATTTGAAATGCTTTTCAATTTTAGGGTCTTATAGCTCAAAATAATTAGTAAATGCATGAAAAATAACAAATGAAGTCAGAAAGGATTGAAAATGATGATGTGGCTTTGAATGGTGCATTTTGAACACACAAAAAGTCAGTTGTTCAAATAAGTTTTAAAAAATGAAATCCCTTTGTAACAGACGAGTTTCCGTATGAAATCCTTATACTTTGAAAGAGATTGTCAGTTTTGTACACGAAGTGCATCCAGTTTTTGCCGTAACCCTCCCAACTTTCTTGCACATGCTATGTGGATGAAATGATGATACCATGCCAACTTTCAACCTTTTCAGAGTTTATTTGAAATGCATTTCAACTTAAGGGTCTTATAGCTCAAAATAATTAGTAAATGCATGAAAAATAACAAATGAAGTCAGAAAGGATTGAAAAATGATGATGTGGCTTTGAATGGTGCATTTTGAACACAGAAAAAGTCAGGAGTTCAAATAAGTTTGAAAAAATGAAATCCCTTTGTAACAGACGAGTTTCCGTATGAAATCCTTATACTTTGAAAGAGATTGTCAGTTTTGTACACGAAGTGCATCCAGTTTTTGCCGTAACCCTCCCAACTTTCTTGCACATGCTATGTGGATGAAATGATGATACCATGCCAACTTTCAACCTTTTCAGAGTTTATTTGAAATGCATTTCAACCTAAGGGTCTTATAGCTCAAAATAATTAGTAAATGCATGAAAAATAACAAATGAAGTCAGAAAGGATTGAAAAATGATGATGTGGCTTTGAATGGTGCATTTTGAACACAGAAAAAGTCAGGAGTTCAAATAAGTTTGAAAAAATGAAATCCCTTTGTACTAGACGAGTTTCCGTATGAAATCCTGATACTTTGAAAGAGATTGTCCGTTTTGTACACGAAGTGCATCCAATTTTTGTCGTAACCCTCTGAACTTTCTTGCACATGCTATGTGGATGAAATGATGATACCATGGCAACTTTCAACCTTTTCAGAATTCAATTTTAGGGTCTTATAGCTTAAAATAATTAGTAAATGCATGAAAAATAACAAATGAAGTCAGAAACGATTGAAAATGATGATGTGGCTTTGAATGGTGCATTTTGAACAAACAAAAAGTCAGGAGTTCAAATAAGTTTTAAAAAATGAAATCCATTTGTAACAGACGAGTTTCCGTATGAAATCCTGATACTTTGAAAGAGATTATCCATTTTGTACACGAAGTGCATCCAGTTTTTGTCGTAACCCTTTGAACTTTCTTGCACATGCTATGTGGATGAAATGATGATACCATGCCAACTTTCAACCTTTTCAGAGTTCATTTGAAATGCTTTTCAATTTTAGGTTCTTATAGCACAAAATAATTAGTAAATGCATGAAACATAACAAATGAAGTCAGAAAGGATTGAAAAATGATGACGTTGCTTTGAATGGTGCATTTTGAACACACAAAAAGTCAGGAGTTCAAATAAGTTTTAAAAAATGAAATCCCTTTGTACCAAACGAGTTTCCGTATGAAATCCTGATAGCTTGAAAGAGATTGTCCATTTTGTACACGAAGGGCATCCAGTTTTTGCCGTAACCCTCTGAACTTTCTTGCACATGCAATGTGGATGAAATGATGATACCACGCCAACTTGCAACCTTTTCAGAGTTCATTTGAAATGCTTTTCAATTTTAGGTTCTTATAGCTCAAAATAATTAGTAAATGCATGAAAAATAACATATGAAGTCAGAAAGGATTGAAAACTTATGATGTGGCTTTGAATGGTGCATTTTGAACACACAAAAAGTCAGGAGTTCAAATAAGTTTTAAAAAATGAAATCCCTTTGTAACAGACGAGTTTCCGTATGAAATCCTGATACTTTGAAAGAGATTGTCTGTTTTGTACACGAAGTGCATCCAGTTTTTGTCGTAACCCTCTGAACTTTCTTGCACATGCTAAGTGGATGAAATGATGATACCATGCCAACTTTCAACCTTTTCAGAGTTCATTTCAAATGCTTTTCAATTTTAGGGTCTAATAGCTCAAAAT
>NW_025240244.1:0-3650 GCF_018294505.1 Triticum aestivum
ACGGGCACGACATGGAGTTGTGGAGCTCCCGCGCGCATCGCCCGGAGCTCTCGTGCCGTCAATCGCCGGCTCCGACAAGAGCCACGGCGCTCCTCTGCCTCTGCGTCGGGGAGAAGAACCAAGCGGATAGGCGAGGCATTGACCTAGCCAGGCTGGCCATGCGAGCCCCCAGCCCCACCTGGCAGCGACCCACGCGCCTGGCCCCGCCTCAGCCACTTTGACCCGGTCGTCGCCACGTCATCTACAATGGAGGTGTCATCCCCGCAATGCTGTCCCACAGCCTCTGCTCTTTGTGCAACGCGCCCTTCCCTTACCGAACCACAAGGGGCCTATGGCCCCATAGGTGATCGTGTTCCTCCACGACATCTTTGGTATGCCAGGTAGGGGGACATGCCTGCGTGAACCCGAAGTAGTGAACTCATGATCATCTTATTCATCATTAGGTGCATCGTCCATGGCACCGAAGAAAAAGTGTGGCGCAACGGCTCATCCTTCCACCTCGAGGGCCCCTCGCATGCAGCCACTGATATAGCGAGTGTTGCAGCGGCGTTAGGGGACGCTGGTGCCATAGGGGACGCGACCAATGCAGGCGGCACCATCATCGTTCCCTCTGCGGCCGAAGCAGGAGCTAAAAACGCCGGGGAAGGACAACATCGGCAGCATCCTGACGGCCGTGTTCCACAGGGTGCGGGTGGGAGAATGTCCAGTCTCCACCTCCCCACCGCGCTGGAGGACACAGCCGCAGCGACAACACCCGCTCTAGTGCGAGTCGCGACCCCCTAGATGTCCCTACTACTGGCGCGGCTACGGGGCACGTCCCTTCCCCGGAATAGGACAACCAAGACGAAGCATCGAATAGGGGCGCCAAGCCCCAGGCGCATCCTCCTCGTCACCAAACCGCCATGGCGACTAGCTCACGACCACGAGAACACGGTGCTGCCACTACCGGTAACATCAGGAGTCAAGCAAAATCGCGATCTGCGTCGTCATCCATGCCCAACACTGCTTCAAAAGCCATGGCGCGAGCCCAGCTCCTCCTAACGTTCCCCCAGCGACCCATCAAATGGATGAATGGAGATCCACCATTTAGAGTTTGATTAGTTTTGCTGAAGCGTGAGGGTCATAGCGAGCAGACCCGCCTCGGTGTCCGCAAGAAACAACAACTGCCCAAGCTACTGACCATGCTGGAGGGGCCACTACAATGGTGCAGTCCCCTCCACAGTAGCCAACACAGAGGCTACCACCAGAACCACGCGACCAAGAGCCTGACGAGGCGTCAATGGCCTTCCCCGACCCTCGGGCCCGTAGAGATCAGCGACAGGTCCTGGAAGACAGGCGGAGGGAAGACACATGCGTCACCATAGAACAACGCCGCGAAACCCAGTGCCAGTCCAACAGGCACAATGGATTAGACGCCGATGAACCCGCGCCGAGTGAAGGCGGATACTTACGTTTCAAGGTTGGGTGCCCTGCCTTCACTAGCGATCTCTGGCAAGTCAGTTGGCCATCTGCCTGTGTTTTCAAGCCAGAGATACCAGAAAAGTTTGATGGAAGACTGAACACGGCAGAATTCTTGAGAATCTACACCATCGTTGTTCAAGCCAAGAAAGGAATAGATGAGAAGGTGTTCGGCAACTACTTCCCTTTGGCACTCAAGCCAAACGTGAGGTCGTGGCTGATGCACCTACCAGAGAATTCCATTTCATCCTGGGTTGACCTATGCAACGGGTTTGTTGGTGCCTTCACGGGCGGCCACCAAGAACCTGGGTGGCCTGGAGATTTGCAGATCCTTCCACAAAAGGAAGGGAGAGTTTGTAGAAGTACGTGCAGAGGTTTAGCCAGGTGCATAGGAACATTCCAAGATGAACGTCTGGTTACCAAATACTATGAACGAGCTATACACCTTGGCGGATAAGTGTTCGCATATAGAGGAATGGAGGCGACTCCCTGGAGAAGAGGACGACATCGAAGTTGACTCAGAAGATGACGATAATACCACTAACTCCAAGAAGAAGAACAAGAAGCGCAAGGAGAAAGAAGTACTATATGTCGAGGGTGCTGTCAAGACCAAGGCCCCGGCAAGGAAAGTGCCACGTGCACTGATTACCGGGAGGCTGCGGCGGCCAAAAAGGTTGGGAAGGCTGATGGACCATACTGCAAGATCCATCATACCAAGGGCCATGAGCTACAAGAGTGTCATCAAGTTGAGCAACTAGTCAAGAAGCAGAAGGCTATGTATGAAAAGCATGACAAGGAAAGAGACCAGGCAGGTGCTGGCGGGAAGGGCCGAGGTGGAAGAGGAGGTTGCCGCGACAAGGATCCCCAGCATCAAGAGAAACATGCTAGAGGCCTTGAGAAGAAGGAAGGTGATGATGAAAGTGATGAAGCGGATGAAGAGGAAACCATTGAGCCAGAGTTCCAGAAAGCCACTAAGGCCCTGTGTATTTATGGAGGGGAATCCTTGCACTCCTCTCACTATCAGCTTAAACAGTGGGCACATGAAGTCAATGTTATGGAGCCAGTGGCGGATTCCCAGAAACCACACAAATGGTCCCGCACGTCCATCATCTTTGACGAAGACGACCACCCTGACCGCACCACCGCGGTAGCGTGTTTGCCGTTGTTGGTTTCACCAGCAATCCGCAACCTCAAGGTCACAAAGTTGTAGGTTGACGGCGGGGCAGGGTTGAATCTGATTTCCCCCAAGGTAATCAACAAGTTGCAAATATCAGATGAGGAGCTCATGGTTACTAGCACGTTCCAAGGGATCAACCCCAGCAGAAGTTGTCCTAAGGGGATGTCACATCCCTAGTTTTGGTATGCTCCAAGCTAGCTAGTCATGTGTTGCATCATGTTTAAATTGCATTTAAACTTGAAATGGGGATTGATCCAAACCCTAGCATCAATTAAATCAAATAGGGTTGAATAAAATCATTTTCAGTGAACTCAAAATGCCCTTTAAAAATGTTCATCATTTCGGGATTAAGGTGGAAGAATCTACAAAAAATGGTTTACATGTTTGCAGGACATATTTTGGGCGTTGAATTAAATGAATAACTATTTGAGTTGGGGCTATAAAATTCTATAAATATTTATACAGCCCCAATAATTCTAACAGTTTGTGAGTGGCTTTGAATATACCTTAGCAGGCCGCATAATAATTTTTAGAATTTATAAAATTGGGTTGGTCTTTGAATCAAATCAAAACAGAGGAGAAACTTAGAAAATTGAAAATAAAAAAAACAGAAAAACCTACATGTGGCCTGGTACTGTTCCTGGCAGCCCAGGAAAACCAGCCCAGCCCACCAAGGGCATCCACTGGTATAGGCAAGGCCGAGCGCGGCACCGGCACGCACTGGCACGCAGCTGCTTGCCTAGACCTCCCTCGCCAGCGTGACATTGGGGATCCCCTCCCCGTTACTGTCTGGATCCTGCCGACCCCCTCACTCACTCTCCCCTTCCATGTCTCGCTCTCTCCCCCACAGCCGAGCGTGCTTGTCGCCGCTGTTCGCTGTCACGCGGCCACAGCCACCCCCTCGCCCCTGCATCGTTCCCACGAGCTCCGCGACATCGTCCTCGTCATATCCACTTAGCCAAGCGAGATGGGGCATGCCGTAGTGTCATCATCACCACCTTCTTCCACCTCGGGA
>NW_025240245.1:0-3649 GCF_018294505.1 Triticum aestivum
GGTCCACTCTCCCGCAACCCGTTGTACCCTCTACTTGAACATGGTGCTTTATGCTTCATATTATTATCCAATGATGTGTTGCCATCCTATGATGTTTGAGTAGATTTTCGTTGTCCTATCGGTAATTGGTGAATATGATTGGTTTAATTTGCTTGTGGTTATGTTGCTGTCCTATGGTGCCCATCATATGAGCGCACGCATGGATCACAACATAGGGTTAGTTGTATGTTGATAGGACTATGTATTGGAGGGAAAGAGTGACAGAAGCTTCAACCTAGCATAGAAATTGATGCATACGGGATTGAAGGGGGACCAATATTTCTTAATGCTATGGTTGGGTTTTACCTTAATGAACGTTAGTAGTTGCGGATGCATGCTAATAGTTCCAATCATAAGTGCATAGAATTCCAAGTCAGGGATGACATGCTAGCAATGGCCTCTCCCACATAAAACTTGCTATCGGTCTAGTAAAGTAGGCAATTGCTTAGGGACAATTTCGCAACTCCTACCACTAGTTTTCCACACTCACTATACTAAGTTTATTGTGTCTTTATCTAAACAGCCCCTAGTTTTTATTTACGTGCTCTTTATATTCTTGCAAACCTATCCAACAACACCTACAAAGTACTTTTAGTTTCATACTTGTTATAGGTAAAGCGAATGTTAAGCGTGCGTAGAGTTGTATCAGTGGTCGATAGAACTTGAGGAAATATTTGTTCTACTCCTCGTTGGGTTCGACACTCTTACTTATCGAAAGAGGCTACAATTGATCCCATATACTTGTGGGTTATCAAGACCTTTTTCTGGCGCCGTTGCCGGGGAGATATAGCATGGGGTGAAATATTCTCGTGTGTGCTTGTTTGCTTTATCACTAAGTAGTTTTTATTTTGTGCTCTTATTTTCTATCTTTAGTTATGGGTAGGAAACGCAAAATACCAAAAAACTTAGTTGTACCTACTACACCATTGGTTGAAGAACCACTCAAAATCTATCACACTCCTGAAGCTTTTTACTTGGATCATCTTCGATCCCTATGTGCTCATGCTGAAACCTCAACTAGCTTAGTTGAGGGAAAATCTTTAGATGAGCATGCTTGTTATGTGCAACACCGCTTATCTCAAAAAGGGAAACTTTTACTGGATCGAATTCATCGTTTGCAATGCTATGCTTGGAATTTATGTGAAATATATGATTTTACTTGTTGTTCTGAAGACCCTAAGAAACACCTTCCCTACCAATGTGAGTTTAGTGATAATGGAATCGTATCTTTGTATGCTAAGGGAGTTTATAATTACTATGATGTTCAACAAATTGAAGAACTTGTTGCTTTTAATGGTGCTTATGAAATTGCTTTTTTGATTGGAAAGTATGATGCTACTCTTTATAAATCTGAAAATTTTGCCATACTTAAATATTGTTATGATAATTATGCTTCTAATGCCTATGTTAAACCATATATTGAGGACTCCTCCGCTGTCCAAGAAGAGACTAATATTTTGCAGGAGTCTATGGAAGATGGAATTGATGAAACTGTGGGCTCATTGGATGAAAGAGATGATGAGGAGAGCGAAGAACAAAAGGAGGAAGAGCGGATTAGCTACCCATGCCCACCTTCTAATGAGAGTAACTCTTCAACTCATACATTGTTTAATTTCCCTTCGTGCTTACCGAAGGATGATTGCTATGATGATTGTTATGATCCCGTTGATTATTTTGAAATACCCCTTTTTGATGATGCTTACTATGCTTGTGGCCAAGATGCCAATATGAATTATGCTTATGGAGATGAACTTGCTATAGTTCCTTATGTTAAACATGAAATTGTTGCTATTGCACCCACGCATGATAGTCCTATTATCTTTTTGAATTCTCCCAACTACACTATATCGGAGAAGTTTGCCCTTATTAAGGATTATATTGATGGGTTGCGTTTTACTACTACACATGATGATTTTGATAGATATAATATGCATGTGCTTGCTGCTCCTACTTGCAATTATTATGAGAGAGGAACTATATCTCCACCTCTCTATGTTTCCCATATGATAAAATTGCAAGAAACTGTTTATACTATGCATTGGCCTTTACTATGTGTGCATGAATTGTTCCTTTATGACATGTCGGTGCATAGGAAGAGAGTTAGACTACGTTGTTGTATGATATACTAGATCATTGACTCCGCGCATTGCTGCGCCCGTCTATTTATACAATATATAATTATAAGAAACTTTGTAAATAATGGTAACATAGAACCCACTAAATTTGCATAAACATAAACATATATTATTCAGCAATTAAGGGTAATCTCGAGATTCACAGATACATGGTATGACTACATACACAACAATGTTCGTAGTAATTACAAATAATCGAACTGCCAAGACATAAGCTGCCAAGACAAACAGCAGGAAAAAAACATGTATGGCTCTGTAATATTCCAGTTATCCAATAAGACACGGGATGAAAAATGTATGGGCATGCATAACATGGATCCTGGAATAAGATCACAAATGGTGATCAAAAGCTTAGTGCAACAGAAGCAGGGGATCTATAAGAGGAATTTTTTCCCCTATTCCCTTGATGAAGGAAATTAAATTTAGCAAGTGTACTTTGTTTCCTTATTTAGCATCCTCTAGGTAAAACTTTATATCGAATTAGTTGACCATAATGCAATTCCAACAAAAAGGAAACTTCACTGAATAGAATTATGATGTGTTCATCGAAGGACGATGTGATTGAATGGAGCGGAGATGTGGGTGCGACCGTGGTGGTGGCCTGGCACACAAATCAGCGATTGGTGCAGAGCATAGCACAACATGAACAACATTTTTTCGACTTTAGGAGCCTCTACTTGCCCGAAACCGCGCGAGACCAATGTTTGGTAGAAGGAAATTACTTTTCTAACTCCGACCCGTGAAACCTACTGGCCCGACGTCCAAAGGTCTAAACCGGGGTAGGTTTGTAGCTTCATCTAGACGCCACGCAACCGCCTCCGAAAAACATTCATACACAACGGCCGCCTAAGCACACATGCGCGTGGCCGAAATCGCTCCCGCCCACTATTTGGGACACCTGGGATTACCATCCTACCCCCGACCCGCAGTAGGTCCGAAATTTAAGAGGGGGGCAAAGTTTGTACTTCCCCAAATTTCAAACAAGCGCGTCCCATCTGTTCAAAAAACCAAAAATAAGCGCGTCCGAGACCGAAACATGGTTCTCCCTTAGCTCCCCCCGCCCCCAGTCCGATTCCCCATTCGTACTCCATGGGCGCCAAAACTACCTGTCCACCAGCCATGAAACCCCGGGGTCCTCCGTCCGCCACCCCATCCCACCCATCAACCGCCGCCCTCCTCCATCACGCTGGAGCCGATACCCCGACGTTGTCGTCCACTGCAACCTCAACCGCAACGCCCTCCACGGCTAGTAGTTGAAGCCGAGGCCGAGCTGTCCGTACCCGAGCCAATTCAACCATGTCGTCCTGTGCCTCACCGCTGCCGCTCCAACTTCGCCATCGTCCACCGCACCGGAGCTGTTCCCGCTACGCCTTCCTTCGCCGCCTCGGATATGCTTCCCCTCCGCCGACAAACGGCCACCGCAACATAGTTAATAATTTGGCCATGGGCTCGTCCAAGGCTCCACCCCCCTCCAA
>NW_025240246.1:0-3649 GCF_018294505.1 Triticum aestivum
AATTCCAGCTTGTATGCAACTTCTCCTCTGCGTTTGAGGATTTTGTAGGGGCCAATGAACCTGGGTGCTAATTTTCCTTTAAGACCAAATCTCTTGATTCCACGAAGTGGGGACACACGGAGATAGGCTCGGTCTCCAACTTCATATGTTACCTCCTTGCGTTTACTGTCGGCATAACTCTTCTATCTCGACTGGGCTATCTTGAGTCTATCTCGAATCAGCTTGACCTTCTCTTCGGAGTCTCTGATAAGATTGGGACCAAAATGCTTTCGGTCTCCAACACCATCCCACAGCAATGGTGTTCTACACCTCCTTCTGTATGGAGCTTCGAAAGGGGCCATCTTCAGACTGGTCTGATAGCTGTTGTTGTACGAGAACTCTGCGTATGGCAGATTGTCATCCCAGCTAGACCCATAGTCTAGCGCACAGGCTCTCAACATGTCCTCCAGAATCTGGTTGACTCTCTCGGTTTGTCCATCTGTCTGCGGATGAAAAGTTGTACTGAACTCCAGCCTCGTACCCAAAGTTTCATGCAACTGATTCCAAAACTTTGAGGTAAATTGTGTTCCTCTATCTGACACGATACTCCTCGGAACTCCATGCAGACATACGATCCTGGTCATGTATATCTTGGCTAACTTAGCGCTGGTATATGTAGTCTTCACGGGAATGAAATGAGCTACCTTGGTCAAGCGATCAACCACTACCCAGATAGAATCATAACCTGAACGGGTCCTGGGTAATCCTGTGATAAAATCCATTCCAAGTTTTTCCCATTTCCACTCGGGAATTGGCAGTGGTTGAAATAACCCTGCCAGCTTCTGATGCTCAGCCTTTACTCGCTGACAAACATCGCATACTGCTATGTACTCGGCAATATCCTTCTTCATACCTGTCCACCAGAAACTTTCCTTCAAATCCAGATACATCTTGGTGTTGCCTGGGTGAATTGAGTATGGTGAATCATGGGCCTCCTGAAGAATTAACTTCCTGACCTCTGGGTCATTGGGCACATAGATACGATCCTCAAACCATAAAGTTTCGTGTTCATCCTCACAAAAACCTTTAGCCTTTCCGTTACTCATCTTTTCCTATATCTCTGCAATTTCCTTGTCCGTCTTCTGCACTTCACGGATCTTTTTGGTCAGAGTGGACTGAATATCCAAGGTGGCGACAAATCCTCTTGGTACTATTTCCAATCAGAGATCTCTGAGATTATCGGCTAAATTCTGAGGTAATCCTCCAGCTATGAGGGTGTTCACATGGCTTTTACGGCTCAAGGCATCTGCTACAACATTTGCTTTCCCTGGGTGGTAATGCAATCTCATATCATAGTCCTTGATCAATTCAAGCCATCTCCTTTGTCTGAGGTTCAACTCCTTTTGCGTGAAAATGTACTTCAAGCTCTTATGATCCGTGTAAACATCACAACTATTTCCGACAAGGAAATGTCTCCACGTCTTGAGTGCGTGCACTATGGCTGCTAACTCCAAATCATGCGTGGCATAATTCATCTCGTGAGGTCGTAGCTGTCTGGAGGTATAAGCTACAACTTTTCCTTCCTACATGAGCACTCCTCCGATCCCTTGACGAGAAGCGTCACAATACACCTGGTAGTCCTTGTGTATGTCCGGCAAAATGAGTACTGGGGCTGTAACCAGACGTTTCTTCAACTCCTGAAAACTGGCTTCACAATCCTAGGTCCAAATGTACTTTGTTTCCTTCTTCAACAACTCGGTCATGGGTTTAGCAATCTTGGAGAAATTCTCAATAAATCTCCGATATTATCCTGCGAGTCCGAGAAAACTGCGGATCTCCTTGATTGAGGTGGGGGATTGCCAGTTGGTGACCGATTCAACCTTGGTGGTGTCAACTGCTATTCCTTCTCCTCAAATAACATGTCCGAGGAATCCGACTTCCTTCAACCAAAATTCACATTTGCTGAACTTGGCATATAACTGATGTTCTCAGAGTTTCTCCAGGACTAGACGCAGATGTTCCTTGTGCTCTTCCTCGCTCTTGGAGAAAACCAAGATGTCATCAATGAACACCATGACAAACTTGTCCAGATATTCCATAAATACCTTGTTCATCATGCTCATGAAATACGCAGGGGCATTGGTCAATCCGAATGACATGACGGTATACTCATATAAACCATACCTGGTGGTGAAGGCTGTTTTGGGTATATCCTGTTCACGAATCTTCAGCTGATGATACCCTGATCGAAGATCGATCTTGGAAAATACTTTGGCTCCGACTAGCTGATCAAATAAATCATTAATCATCGGTAGAGGGTACTTATTCTTGATGGTCACATCGTTCAATGAACGATAGTCTACAACCATTCTCAGGGTTCCATCCTTCTTCTCTACCAAAAGAACTAGGGCTCCCCAAGGTGACGAACTTGGGCGAATATATCCTTTCTCCAATAATTCCTTGATCTGCTCCTTGATCTCTTCCAAATCATTCGGGGGCATCTGATACGGTCTCTTGGATATTGGGGTTGTGCCAGGTAATAACTCGATCAAAAATTCTATTTCTCTATCCGGTGGCATTCCTGGTAATTCTTTCGGAAATACATCCAGAAAATCTTGTACTACAGGCACTTCCTCCTGAACCACTCCCGTGAGGGAATTCACCCGCTTCTTTATCGGTGTGCATCTGGATACATACTTGATCCTCTTCTGCTCCGGGGTGGTGAGCAAAATCATCTTGCGGGCACAGTCGATGTTCCCTTCAAACTTCATCAACCAGTCCATGCCCAGGATCACGTCCAATCCCTGGGATTCTAAGACTATGAGGTCTATGGGAAAATCATGATTTCCGATGCTGACGGTTGAATGACAGCCTAAGCCTGCCATCATCTCTCCTCCTGGAGAAGTGACTTGGATCGGGGTTCTAAGGGTCCTAGTGGGCAACCCGTATTTTTCCACAACTACCCTTCATATGAATGAATGCGTTGCACCGGAATCAAAGAGTACCAATACTGGACGTGAATTTAATAAAAACTTACCAACCATAGTTTCTGGCTGATCATAGACATCCTCCACATCAATGTGATTCACCTGAGCACGAGGAAAAGGGTTGGGCTTCTTTGCTGAGCTTCCATTGCCGTTGCCATTTCCATTCCTCTGCTTGGCCTCCGGGCAGTCGGTGGCATAGTGTCCTGTCTTCTGGCACTTGAAACAGGTGATGTGACTCAAATCCTTCTGAGCCGGGGCGGGACGATGTTGGTTGCCATTGCCTCCATTGCCTGGCTTGGGGTTGTTGTCGTGGTTGCGATTGTTCCCATTCCCTCCAAGGTTATGTCCTCCATGATTGTGTCCTCCATGGGTGTGATGGTTATGTCCTCCCAAGTATGGGGCATAGCGGGGCTTCTGCTGAGTTCTGGAGTTGTACTTTCCCTGGCTATACTTCCGCTTGCGGCTTTCAATCTGCTACTGCTTGCCTTCAAGTATAGTGGCCTTGTCTACCAGCTCCTGGTAGTTGTTGAAAGTAGCTACCATTAGCTGCATTCCCAGCTCATCATTGAGTCCCTCAAGAAACTTCTCCTGTTTTACGGCATCTGTGGCCACGTCATCTAGGGCATATCGAGATAACTTGTTGAACTCATCCACATACTGCCCCACAGTATGGTTCCCCTGGC
>NW_025240247.1:0-493 GCF_018294505.1 Triticum aestivum
CAGTAGGCCCAGAAGGCCCATCAGGCAAAGCAATAGCAGGTAGGCCCGAAAGCCTGCGGTGGAGAGGAGCTCGAGAGGGGTGCGGCAGTGGGGCTTATAAACCACTGCGCGCCCCTCTCAACTAGCGAGGTGGGACTAAACTTTGGCCCCAAGGCGGGCAGCACAGGGGCCTTTGGTCCCGGTTGGTGGAACCAACCGGGACTAAAGGGGGAGGCATTAATCTCGGTTGGTGCCACCAACTGGTACGAAAGGCCGCCAGTTCCCGCCCTTTGGGCTGCCGAAAAAGAGGAATTTGGTCCCGGTTGGTGGCACCAACCGGGAATAAAGGGTGCATTAATCCCGGCTGGTGCCACCAACCGGGACTAAAGGGTTTGCTATATAAGCAACACTTAGCAGTTTCCGGCCAAATCGCCCACTTCTCCCCCGACGCCCCCTGCTCCTCCTCGTCGTCGTCGCCGCCGCCACCGACGCCGTCAGGCTGCTCGCCTGAGCC
>NW_025240247.1:2730-3649 GCF_018294505.1 Triticum aestivum
AACAAAAGCGATATTGTGGGACATAATCGCAAATGTAAGGGATGAAGTTGCGTCATTTCTCCTCGGCACCGTTGGTCAGCTGGAAGAACTAGGTGAAGAAGAGGGCTATGTTCATGATGGCTTCGTCCCATTAATGCCGGTACAAGAAGAGGACTATGTTCATGATGGCTCCGGTGACACAAGGGAGGTACAAGAAGGAGACCGTGCTAACTGCTCCGGTGACCGAACCGAGCCCGGCCAGGTATATATATATATATATAAATATATATATATATATAAATATATATATATATATATATATGTGTGTGTGTGTGTGTGTGTGTATATGTATATATATATATATATTAGTTAAGCCCGTGCTGACTAGTTAATTGATGCTTCCATTGTTTTGGTATATGTACACATATTAATTACTCTCGTCTTTCTTCCTTATAATTTCTAGCCCTCCGGATCAAGCACAACTTTGGTAAGGATACGAGGCCCGAAGAAAAAGTTGAGCTCGGATGAAAAATTTGAGATCATAGAAATCGCGCCCGACGGTGAACCGATTGAACCCATCCGGACAAGGAAGGCATTTTCTGCTCAGTGCGGGGTTCTTGTTAGGGACAAGATCCCGATCAGCATCCAGCAATGGTATAAGCCTAAGGAGGAAGACCCTGAGGTGTCTTATGTCAATGATATGCAGAAAGAATATCTTTGGACTGAGCTGAAGGCAAATTTCACCCTACCGCCAGAGGAGGATCCGGAGAAGCCATTTAAAGAGCAATTAATCAAGTCTTGTGCTCTTAAGAAGATGGCAACCCTAATGAGGAGGTGGAGGAAAGAGCTGAACCAGTTTGTCGAAAAAAAGGACACCAGAATTCATCGGCAAATATGAGAAGATCAAAGATCACTGGCCCGCATTTGTGGCCCACAAGAC
>NW_025240248.1:0-3648 GCF_018294505.1 Triticum aestivum
CCACAAATCCCATGTGAGGAGAGCCACAACCCCCACCACTTGAGTGAGATGAGTGACTCCACCATACGTGAGTTTGATTTCACCTATTTTGAGGAAGTGAGTGAACCACCACATAGAGAGAGTGTGATAGTTGATAGGTCTCGTGAGGCCATTTGCAATTCTAACAACTTGACCTCTACCTCTATTGTGTCTTCTCATTTGGTGCTAGATCCCATTTATGATGACGCGCCGATCCTCGACGACTTCGTCCTCCCTTTGGACAAGACGATGGCCATGGTGGAATATGATGCACCCCCCACATGGTTCCATCAAGACGATGATATTGACCACCATTTGATCTTTCCCACCTCACCTACACCACTTGAGTGGAATGACAAAGGTAACATAGGTGACAGTGATGCTCAAGTCCCACTAGCGGACATTCTTGACATTGATTGCTTGCATGATGTTGATCCACCTAGTACCATGCTTCATACTAGTATGATTTCCTCATGTGATGATTTGCCCATTTACGATGAATATGATGATTCTCATGTGGAGTCTATTAGTAGTGATGCCATGTTACATAGGATTTCTTGTGACAATTCTTTAGGTCACATCATGTTTGCTAATCCACTTGACTTGTCATATGCTATGCATGAGATCAATCATATGTCATATTTGCAATCTCTTCATAGTGACTATGCATATGCCATTAAAATAAACCCAATCTGCACCTATGGCATAGATGACAAGCCCATGGTTATTGGCATTTATTTTTCTTGTGATGATATTGATATGCTCCCTTTGCATAATTTATCTCATATGCCATGCCATGCCCACCTAGCTTCGGATATGCATTCTTTTGGATGTTGTCCATTTTCTCCATGTGATGTTTCCGATATTGATCATGAGGAGACCCCCATAGTTTCCTCATACATGTTAGGAGATTTTGATCTATCCCATTCATTGCATAATCCCAATACTTGTGTGCACCATATGCTCCCCATGTGATGAGGACATCAATATAATTGTTACACCCACAGCCCCTGCTGCTATACATACTGGACCAATTACTAGAGCTCGTGCACGCCAACTAAATTACCAGGTACTTTCGTTTCTTGGTAATGATTCTAATGTTCATGAGAATATGATGCTGCCTAAATTGGATACATTTGTTTTGCTTACAAATGAAGGGCCTAGCTTGGAGAAGGATGAACATTGGAGCAAGAACAAGCATGGAGATGATGGCATGCGCAAGGGGAACAAGAACGGAGTTACAAGTGATGATTTCAGGACTTTGAAGCCAGCATAATGGGTGCATGAAGCCTTGGACGAAATATACAAGATGCCACTTCATAAATTTCGTCCCGAGGCTATTTTAGGTGCTGCATCACCTTATTATTGGGCCAGGCCCAAGTAATTTCGAAATACATAAGTATATGCTATTTTTAGAGTCCGTATGTGTGGGGAAACAAGAGATAGGGTTGATTTCGGACCCCTCCACCAAGGGCCACGAAATTCCCCCCTCTTCCTCCATATATACAGCCCTTAGGGCATCGTTTAGACTTTGGGGTTTTGTTTAGATTAAAAGTTCGCCATAGCTGCAACTTCGCGTACTTCGTTTGTGTTCAACGACCAGACAAAGGCGTCACAGAACCCCACCTTGATCAATAAAGCTTTCATCTTATATTCGCAATATCCAGATTGCAATCTCAGTTTCTTGCTTGTTCTTCGTTTGCTCGCAGGAAACAGACCCTCGTGGTCAGGTTGATCGTGCTCCGGCGTGGTCAATAACCTCTTGGAGTTGGTTTAGCGATTGCTAAGGCACGACGTCCTCGCACGTTCGTAGTCGGATCGTCAAAGTCGACTGCCACCAAAGCGATATCTATCAGCTCATCGAAAGACGGGACACCTTTGCCTCTATCAAGTGGTATCAGATTTCTAGGTTGCTCGGTGAGATTTTACAGTTTTTCGTAGTTTAGATCGAGTCTGTTCTTCATACCTACAATCCACGAAAAAGCCACAAAAAAATTAGGGTTAGTTCATCATATCCGAACCAATCTGAGCCTTCGCATAATCTTTTTAGGGTTTTGCTTTGTTGAATTTGTGGTTGCATCGTCGTGTCTAGTTGCTGGTCTTAGAGTCTAGTCTTTTAGAGTTTCGAGTTCTGGTCATAAGTTGTCACGCCGCCGCCGCACCATCATCATCACCCCTGCCATCTACCACCACCGCTTATCCGCCACCGCTCCGAATCCGTATCCATATACCACCACCAATCCGTGTCCATATACCACCACCAATCCATATCCATATACTACCACCGCTACCACCACCGCTGCCATATACCACCACCATATATCCACCACCAATCCGAGTTCCTTGCATATTAGGTTTGTTTTTGGGATCCATCTAATTTCCGATTCGTGTTTCCTTGTCTGAGTAGGTTTCGGATTCCAGCAATCTTTTGCCGTCCGTAGAAGAGGTTGGTTTCCAAAAAAAAAGAAAAAAAAAGAGTCCGGAAACCACCCTCCGTTTAGGCCCAAAATTTTCGGAAAACGCACTTGACAAAAAATTTTCTGGCTATCCTATTTTTAGGTGTTTCTAAGCGTACTGAGATAGTCGCCGTTATAGAAAGTTTTTTTTGACCCGTTTCCAGTTTTTGGGTCTGGGCAGTCAAAAAAAAATTTGGTCACAAAAGTTTCGTGCCCATCCTGTCAGTTTGACCTGGGAAGAGTTTTGAGACACTTGCCATTATAGTGATTTTTCGCAAAAAAAAAAAGAGAGCAGCGCAAAAAAAAGTTGCGCAAAAAAAAGAGCGAAAAAAAAATTCGAGAGTGTGCTTTTCCCTTGTTTACGTGCAACGCCGTGATTTTGTTAGTGTTCTAGGCTCGCGTCTCTAGCACGGTCTAGCCTAGGACCAACACAGTACCGTCGTTGAGCGTTTATTCAACTTTGCATCTCTGAATTGATTATTGCTGACCCTTTTTGCTACCATATTATAAGCCTTCCCAGCTCCACATACATCTACGTCGTGCGTTTGACTTTCCCTGGTAATCGCTCTATCCAAGCTTTGAGAAGTTTTGACTACAACGGTTGCCGATCACCACCTGCTGCTGGGTAAGAACTGGTAAGAATTTGAGGTTTGCTTGACGGGTTTGTGATACACCACCACAACTTCTTAGTAGTCTGTAGGATCATATTCTTGTGTGTTTCTATTGCTGCTAACCATGCCAGGATCACAAGCCGACGAGATTGACTGGGAGAACTTATCGAACAAGGAGCTTCATGATAAGTTTCAACAAATGATGACTGAACAGGTGCAAGATGTGCTGAACAATTTTGAAGAGGCCATGGAGAAGATTACTGGCCTTGAGAAGACGTTCGAAACAAAGCTCGATAACAGATTTAATGAACTGCTTGCGCGTCTTCCACCACCGGCTGCACCTGTCGCACCTCTGCAACAACAACAACTACGCCCCCTTCCGAATCAGTATGGACGAGCACAGCGTGTTCCTATTGAGCCAGGACAAAATTCTGGTGCCGCTGCTACTGCTGTTGGTGCTTCTTTGGCTCCTGCTACTGCTGCTGCTGGTACCCAGGAGGATGATGATTATGTGGGAGATTATGAGGATGAGGTTGATCAAAATCCGAACTACGTGCAGCCAC
>NW_025240249.1:0-3648 GCF_018294505.1 Triticum aestivum
TTTTGTCAAAGTTGGGCAAAGCAAGAATTGGAGCATGAGTAAGCAAAGACTTGAGCTCATCAAAAGCGGTGGATTGCAAAGATCCCCGAACAAAAGGAGCATTCTTCTTACTCAAGGCATGCAAAGGAGCGGCAATTGTGCTAAAGTTTTTCACAAAGCGGCGATAAAATCCTGCAAGACCAAGAAAACTACGCACTTGTTGCAAATTGGTGGGTTGGGGCCAAGATTTAATTGCCTTAATCTTAGTTTCATCAACATGGACACCCTTGGAAGAGACAACAAAACCCAAGAAAACCACTTTGTCAATGCCAAAAGTGCATTTTTTCAAGTTCGCATAAAGGCTTTCCGTGCGGAGGGTTTGCAACACAGATTTAACATGATTAATGTGCTCTTTAATGGTTTTGCTAAACACAAGGATATCATCAAAGTAAACCACAACGAAGACTCCAATGTAAGGTCTAAGCACATGATACATAAGACGCACGAAAGTACCTGGTGCTTCCGACATACCCATAGGCATCACTAACCACTCATATAAGCCAAATTTGGTTTTGAAAGCGGTTTTCCATTCATCACCTTCTGGAATGCGGATTTGATAATAGCCACTTTTAAGATCAATTTTGGAGAAAAAGTTGGCTCCGCTAAGCTCATCAAGCATATCATCTAAGCGAGGAATGGGATGCCTATAGCGAACGGTAATAGCATTTATAGGTCTACAATCGGAACACAAGCGGAAACTTCCATCGGGCTTAGGCACAAGTATAACAGGAATGGCACAAGGGCTTAAGCTTTCACGTACATGACCGTTGTCGATGAGTTGTTGTACTTGCCGTTGAATCTCCTTGGTTTCTTTGGGATTCACACGGTATGGAGCTTTGTTTGGAAGTGGCGCTCCGGGGATGAGGTCGATTCGATGCTCAATGCCTCGTAGTGGAGGTAGACCCGGAGGTAGCTCATCGGGGAAAACATCTTGGAATTCCTGCAAAAGAGATTGAAACACTAAAGGTAGCTCGTGAGATGTGTTAGTTGTTGGCTCTCCATCTTTGCACACAAGGACAAAGTGCATCACACTCGATGGGTTCTCACACACTTCTCTCATCTCACTTTTGGTGGCAAATAGGATGAGGTTTTTCTCACTAGGCGAAGAGGCGCTCAAATTTGGCTTGTGGCTCTCACTCACTTTTGGGTGTGTCACTTTTTCACTCTTTTCTCCGTGATTGGTGGCTTGCTTGTCAGCTATCACTTGACTAGGAGACATAGGTCGTAGCACATGTTCCTTCCCTTTCATTTTGAAGCTATAGTGATTGGTGCGCCCATTGTGGATGACACCACGGTCGAATTGCCATGGTCGACCAAGAAGGAGGTGGCAAACGGTCATTGGGACCACATCACACTCCAAAGTGTCTTCATAAGCACCAATTTTGAAGGATACTTGGACCGTATGCTCGACTCGTATAGTGCCGGAGTCACTTAGCCATTGAACCTTGTAGGGGTGCGGGTGCTTCCTCTTGACCAATTGAAGCTTGGAACATAGTTCTTCACTTTCCAAGTTGTGGCAACTACCTCCATCGATGATGACCTTGACGAACCTTCCATTGATGCCGGCTTTAGTGTGGAAGATGTGGCATCGTTGGTCTTCTTCTTGTTGATGTTGAAGTGTCAAGACTTTGGAGACAACGAGAGCGGGGCTTGAATCCTCATCGCAAAAGACTTGATCATCTTCATCCTCGTTCACGTGCCGATGCATGGCCACTTGCTTAAGGGCTTCCATCTCCTCTTCACTCATTGAGTCATATGTGCCGTCGTCGTTGAGGATCATGGTGCGCTTGTTCGTGCATTGGAAGGACTTGTGGCCTCGGCCGCCGCAAGTGAAACACTTGAAGGAGCTTGTCTTGACGGTCTCATCGGTCGGGCTAGAAGACGAAGCACGCGACTTGAAGTTGCTTGTAGTAGGAGGAAGACGACTTGAACTTGCCGAAGTTTTCTTGTAACTTGACTTGTCGTCATAGCTTGGAGAAGGCTTGGTTGATGTCGAAGTTGAAGTAGGTGTTGAAGTTTGGTTATTGGAGAATCCGTAGGTCTTGGATGAGTACTTGGCGTACTTGAAGTCATCTTGCACTTGACGTTCCGCCTTTGTAGCTTGATGCACGAGCTCAATGAGGTTGGAGTAGGGTTGGAAGTCGGCGATCTTCTTGATGGGATGATTGAGTCCATTCAAGAATCGTGCCATTGTTTGCTCATCGTCCTCCGTGACATTGGTCGAATCATGGCAATCTCCATTTCCTTGTAGTATTCTTCAACACTCTTTGTTCATTGCTTGAGGAGTTGTAGCTTCTTGAAGAGATCACGGTTGTAGTAGGTTGGCACAAAACGTGCTCGCATGGCATCCTTCATTTGAGCCCAAGTGGTGATTGGAGGTTCACCTCTTGCTTGTCGGTGCTCAAGGACTTGTTCCCACCATATGATGCCATAGTGATCTTCTTCTCTTCCTCATAGTTTCAATGCCCATGAGAGGTATTCTTCGGGATCATTGCTTCCATTGAACTTGGGCATTGTGAATTTGAGCTTGCCATAGCATTGCTCTTCGTTGTGTTGTTGGCGATGGTGATGATGACGCCCTTGACGTGGAGGGTAATCATCCTCATGTTGCTCTTGGTGTGGAAGAAGTCCATGATCAACTTGCTCTTGTTGAACTTGAGGTTGAGGTGGAGATTGACGAGCTTGTGAAGGAGCTTGTGGAGCTTGACGTTGCACACGCGGTTGGTAGTTCCTCTCTTGGATTTCTTCTCGAAGGGCTTCCTCTTGATTGCGCCGTTCACGATTGCGGTTGGCGATAGCTCGACTTGATTCTTGAAGGGCACGTTGCGCCTCAAGAGCTTGTACTTGTTGTTGTTGTTGTTGTTGTTGTTGAAGACGTTGGGCCATGGCGTCTTGTTCCTCTTGGTGTAGACGTGATCGTTCTTGTTCTTCTTGGCGCCGTAGTCATTGTCGTTCTTGAGCTTGAGCAAAAGCGACTTGGTTTGATTGTGGACGAGGGACTTTCCAACCACATGCCCTTGTGAATGCTTGACGTGTAGCAGGTTGCGAGATGCATGACGGTCTTGACGCGCGGCTCTTCTAAGAGTGTTCGATGACGTTGTACTTGAGCTGATAGAGGCAAAGGTGTCCCGTCTTTCGATGAGATGATGGATATCGCTTTGGTGGAAGTCGACTTTGACGATCCGACTACGAACGTGCGAGGACGTCGCGCCTTAGCAATCGCTAAACCAACTCCGAGAGGTTATTGACCACGCCGGAGCACGATCAACCTGACCACGAGGGTCTGTTTCCTGCGAGCAAACGAAGAACAAGCAAGAAACTAAGATTGCAATCTGGATATTGCGAATATAAGATGAAAGCTTTATTGATCAAGGTGGGGTTCTGTGACGCCTTTGTTTGGTCGTTGAACACAAACGAAGTACGCGAAGTTGCAGCTATGGCGAACTTTTAATCTAAACAAAACCCAAAGTCTAAACGATGCCCTAAGGGCTGTATATATGGAGGAAGAGGGGGGAATTTCGTGGCCCTTGGTGGAGGGGTCCGAAATCAACCCTATCTCTTGTTTCCCCACACATACGGACTCTAAAAATAGCCTATACTTATGTATTT
>NW_025240250.1:0-3648 GCF_018294505.1 Triticum aestivum
GTCTCGACTCATCCCGGTTGTAAACTGATTGTAGGATGTTCTGTCGCGCCTAGTTTGGATTTCATCCCGTGTTCACTTTTCGATCGTTCTCTTCTTAGTGATTCATTCTGGGGAAGCCAAATTCTGCATTATATATGTTTATATAGACTTACTGAAGTCACTTGAAAGTCATCTCTAATGCCAAACGATCTGCTGTGCTGAAGCAATTGATTTGTGTGGAATACAAGATGAGAACCAACTTTAATTTGGCTACGGTAAGTATCAGGATGCTCTCATTGTGTTTCTTTCATGTTGAAGTTGGTCAGACAATGCTCTTAGGCTGCGTTCGGTTTCTCTCGGCTCCTTTAACTTCGCTCCCGGAGCGGACCCGACTTTAGCTTACTTTGACAGAGCTGCCAAAACCCAGCTCCCCAACTCCGCGGAGCGGGGAAGTTCCGAACAGGGCCTTAATTTAGCTCTGGTTTTAATCCCGTCGCATCTTCAGATTAGGATTCACGGTCAGATTCAGTCATTCAGAAGTTTCTGTATATACCCACCTAGATTGTTCACGACTAAATTTGACCTGTGACTGATAATTCATTAGCCATTGTTTGGTTCTTAATGCAAGCACAGCCTGTTGACGTTCAACAACTATTTGCCGCCTGCATTCCATTTACGCATGCATAATTGTACCATAGCTTAAAACAATGCCCGATGACTGAAACCTGTGGATCATGCATAAACAGGTTTACTCGCATATATGCACTGTACAAGAGCACTAGTATATAGTGGTGACATACTGACATACTCCACCTGTCATTTTTAAAGCTGGTGCAAGCTGATCCAGCGCTACGAGAGCATCACTAATGACCAGTTCCAGGGGATAAATCATGATGATGATCAGTTTAATAAACAAACACGTCTATTCATCTACTAGCTGATCTATATGATTCTTGCACACTAATGACCATATTTGATATGGCCCCCAATAGGGCCCCCGGGCCTGACAACATCCCTGCTGAGTTCTATCAGGTATGCTGGGATATAGTTAAAGACGACATTATGGCCATGTTTAAAGCTTTCCACCAAGGAACGCTGGATGTTCAGAGGTTGAATTATGGAGTGATCACCCTACTCCCTAAAGTCTCTGGGGCTGAGAAGATTCAGCAGTATAGGCCTATATGCTTATTGAGATGCCCATACAAGTTAATCACGAAAATCCTCGACCGAAGAGTTGCTGTATATGCAAACAAACTCATTAGCCCTACTCAAAACGCCTTTGTAAAGGGGAGAAACATCATGGATGGAGTCCTGTCCCTTCATGAGCTTCTTAATTACACATACGTTAAGAAGAGAGTGGGGATTGTCCTTAAATTGGACTTTGAAAAAGCTTATGACAAGGTGAATTGGGACTAGTGTCACAAGATGCGAGGCTTTGATGATACATGCTGCAGATGGATTGAGCAGATCCTGCATAATGGGACAGTCAGCATTAAGCTTAACGGTAGTGTTGGGCCGTATTTTCAAAGCAAAAAGGGTGTGAGGCAGGGGGGCCCGCACTCTCCTTTTTTGTTCAATCTAGCTGTTGAATGTCTCACTAAAATGATTAAAAATGCCCAGAAAAACAAACTGATTGTAGGCTTAGCTGCCGACCTGATTCCTGATGGGGTGGCGATCCTACAATATGCGGATGATACAATCATTTGTATTGAAGATGATGTGGATAAGGCTGTCAACCTGAAGTTGCTGCTGTATATGTTCGAAATGATGTCTGGTCTGAAAGTTAACTTTCAGAAAAGTGAGATCCTCACTGTGGGGGGAGATGAAAATGTGGTGAATAAATATGCAGAAATCTTCAACTGTGAGGTTGGCAGCTTCCCACTCAAGTATCTGGGGATGCCTGTGAGTTATGTCAATCTAAAAACCTCGGATTGGGAGTTTATTGTTGATAAATACCTAAAGAGGTTTGATGCCTGGATCGGAAACGCTGCCTCAATGGGCGGGAGACACACTCTGCTTGACTCTGTTGTCACTCAGATTTCTCTCTACCATATGTCTACGTGGCTTATGAACAAGACTTTCATCGAGAGACTAGATAATCACAGACGCAGGTTCTTTTGGCAAGGGTGCAACGAAAAAAGAAGATATTATCTTGTTAAGTGGAGCAAGATTTGTAGATCCAAAGACAAAGGGGGTTTGGGCATTAAAGACCTTAGAAAACAAAATATCAGTCTCATGGTTAAATGGTGGTGGAAATTAGAGACACAAAACGGGCTCTGGCAGGATATAGTCCGGGCTAGGTATCTTCGCAACATCTCTGTTGCTGAAGTTTCTTCCAAATTCTCCGACTCGCCCTGTTGGAAGGCCTTGCTCAAAATCAAGAACATATATATATGATGGGCAGGAAAATTGAAACTGGTGCTGGGAACCTGATTAGATTGTGGAAAGATCCGATTAATGGGCTGACCCCATTTCAGAATCAATACCCACGTTTGTTTGAGATATGCAACTACCCAACAGAGTACCTTGAATAGAAAAGATAGACTTGATGACACCGATATGTTCAGACGTAGGCTTACCCCTGAGCTGTCCAAGCAATGGGAGGATATGCGTGCTGCGGTTAATGGAATCCACCTTCATGGGAGGAGTGATCGTGTCTTTTGGGGACTCAATTAGAATGGCAAGTTCACCACTAAACCGGTGTATAAGATGTTGGAGGAGCCTCTTAGTGGATGCCACTATAGATGGATTTGGAAAGCCAAAATCCCTCTTAAAATCAAAATCTTCCTATGGCAGATGTCGCAAAACGCAATTCTCACTAGGCAAGTTATGAGAAAAAAGAAATGGCCGGGGAATCCCTGTTGCTCTTTCTGCAAACAGGTTGAAACGGTACAACACCTGTTCTTCAATTGTCCCGTGGCGAGAATTGTCTGGCGATCGATTGGGGTTGCTCTTGGTATTGATAGATGTCCGTCGAATTACTGGCAATACTTTGTGTGGTGCAATAAATTCCTTCCTGGGAAGCAAAAGTTTTACATAGTAGGTCTAGCGGCTGTGTGTTGGGCCATTTGGTTGGCACGCAACCGAGCTACCTTTGAAAAAAAAACATATCAAGACTCCTTTTGAGATTGTGTTTTCTCTGTGTTCCTTTCTGCTTTGCTGGACAGGGCTACAACAAGGAGAGGACGCCAAAGAGCTTCGTTCTGGAGCTGAGATGATCAGGACTGGCACGATGCAGCTGATGAAGATGTGTGGCGCTGTCAAGCAGCCAATCCAGGGTGCTTGACGTCTCTCTGAAGATGCGTTGGACTAAAGGAAGACGGACGCGCGACCTCGATGTTGTTCTTACCATCCGTCTACTTGACTTTGCAGCTGTGTTCTGATACTTGATTCTGAGCTTTTGAGATTGTAATAGGATAGATGTTATGTCGTGCTATCCAGGTTTTCGCCCCATGATACTCGTTTCGACGGCGAGCGAGTATGGTGGGTTTCCTGGTAGTGCTGGAACTCGCTTTACTTCTTTCCCTTCCCCTGTCCTTCTTGTTTGAACTGGTTGTATTTCCGTTCTTTGCAATGGAAAGGGGTAAAGCCCGGTTCTAAAAAAAATATGATTCTTGCACACAACAGTTGTTGGCGGATATAGCAAGCTTGAGGCGTGAGCATGACCAT
>NW_025240251.1:0-3648 GCF_018294505.1 Triticum aestivum
AGAGTGATGTTCAGAGTCGGAACCAGATACCCATTCACCAACATGAGCTTGATGTCTTCGTTTTGTGTAGCTCTTTGATGACTTGTCCTTCCTTTCCGAATCCTTGCTTCTCCGAGATGTTCTTCGTTCATAACGATCATCTCTACTCCTTCTCTCTCTTGGCGGTGATTCTTCTCTTCTACTTCTTCTCTTGGGAGAATCTTCTCTTCTTTTGTAGTGTGCCGTACACTCATTGGAATAGTGTCCGGGTCTCCCACAATTGTAGCAATTGCGCTCTCGACTGGAAGATCTTTTATCATGGTAAGACCTTGACTTGGAGCTTCTCTCTCTGCTTCTACTCTTGTAGAATTTGTTGAAATTCTTCACCATTAAGCTCAATTCTTCATTGAAGGTTTGTTTATCACTTGATGATGTAGGGGATTCACATGAGGCTTTGTAAGCACCACTTGACTTGTTGTGAAGTTCCTCCTTATCCTTGAGTGACATCTCATGAGCAACGATTCTACCAATGACCTCCGTTGTCTTGAGATTCTTGTAATTGGGCATCATTTGGATCAATGTGCACACGGTATCATATTTTCCATCCAAAGCTCTTAGGATCTTCTTGATGATGAATCTGTCGGTCATCTCTTCACTTCCTAAGCCCGCAATCTCATTTGTGATAAGAGCAAGCCTAGAGTACATTTCAACAACACCTTCACCATCCTTCATTTTGAACTTGTGAAGCTGACTATGGAGCACATCCAACTTGGATTCCTTGACAGAGTCGGTACCTTCGTGCATATCAATCAATGTATCCCAGATTTCCTTAGCATTCTCAAGACGGCTGATCTTTTTGAATTCTTCGGGGCACAATCCGTTGAAGAGGATATCACAAGCTTGAGCGTTGTATTGCAGCATCTTCAATTCATCCGCACTAGCTTCACCGTTTGGTTCCCTCCCATCAAAGAATTCACCTTGCAAGCCAATACACACAATAGCCCAAATGGCGGGGTTATGTCCGAGAATATGCATTTTCATCTTATGCTTCCAACTAGCAAAATTAGTACCATCAAAGTAAGGACCTCTACAGTGATAATTTCCCTCGCTAGACGCCATACTCTCCTAGGTTGTGAAACCAAGGCTATGACCACCAAAAGCTATGGAAATCAAAGCAAATGGAAACCAGGCTCTCATACCACTTGTAGGACCTTGAAGTATGTCTAGAGGGGGGGGGTGATTAGACTACTTGACAAATTAAAAACTTAACCTTTTCCCAATTTTAGTCTTTGGCAGATTTTAGCTATCTTAGCACAAGTCATGCAATCTTCACACAATTCAAGCAAGCATGCAAAGAGTATATGAGCAGCGGAAATTAAAGCATGCAACTTGCAAGAATGAAAAGGGAAGGGTTTGGAGATTTCAAACGCAATTTGGAGACACAGTGATTTTTGAGCCGTGGTTCCGATAGGTGGTGCTATCGTACATCCACGTTGATGGAGACTTCAACCCACGAAGGGAAACGGTTGCGCGAGTGCACGGAGGGCTCCACCCACGAAGGGTCCACGAAGAAGCAACCTTGTCTATCCCACCATGGCCGCCGCCCACGAAGGACTTGCCTCACTAGCAGTAGATCTTCACGAAGTAGGCGATCTCCTTGCCCTTACAAACTCCTTGGTTCAACTCCACAATCTTGTCGGAGGCTCCCAAGTGACACCTAGCCAATCTAGGAGACACCACTTCCAAGAAGTAACAAATGGTGTGTTGATGATGAACTCCTTGCTCTTGTGCTTCAAATGATAGTCTCCCCAACACTCAACTCTCTCTCATAGGCTTTGGATCTGGTGGAAAGGAGATTTGAGTGGAAAGCAACTTGGGGAAGACTAGAGATCAAGATTCGTATGGTAGGAATGGAATATCTTGGCCTCAACACATGAGTAGGTGGTTCTCTCTCAGAAATGGTAAGTTGGAAGTGTAGGTTTGTTCTGATGGCTCTCTCCACGAAAGAAGAGGAGGTGGAGGGGTATATATAGCCTCCACACAAAATCTAACCGTTACACATAATTTGCCAATCTCGGTGGGACCGAATCAACAAACTCGGTCAGACCGATTTAGTAAACCTAGTGACCGTTAGTGATTTCGGTGGGACCAACATGCAACTCGGTGGGACCGATATGGTTAGGGTTAGGGAATAACATAATCTCGGTGAGACCGATTACACAAACTCGGTGAGACCGATTTTGGTAATAAGCTAACCAGAGAGTTGGTCAGGTAAACTCGGTGGGACCGATTCGCTCTTTTCGGTGAGACCAAAATGTTACGAAAGGGAAACAGAGAGTTTACATTGCAATCTCGGTGGGACCGATTGCTCACTTCGGTTAGACCGAAACGTTATGAAGGGAAACAGAGAGATTACTATCCCATCTCGGTGAGACCGAGATCCCTATCGGTGAGACCGATTTGCCTAGGGTTTGTGGCTGTGGCTTTGACATCTGAACTCGGTGGCGCCGGATAGAAAGAATCGGTGGGGCCGAGTTTGACTTTTGGTTTAGGTCATATATGGATATGAGAAAGTAGTTGAGGATTTTTGGAGCATATCACTAAGCACTTGAAGCAGGAAACTCCTCAAGCAACACCTCATCCCTCCTTGATAGTATTGGCTTTTCCTATAGACTCAATGTGATCTTGGATCACTAAAATATAAAATGTAGAGTCTTGAGATTTTGAGCTTGATCCAATCCTTTTGTCCTTAATATTTTGAGGGATCCACTTTCATCATCCATGCCATGCCATTCATTGAGCTTTCCTGAAATATTTGTCTTAGAATAGTATTAGCTCAATGAGCTATATGTTGTTATGAATTACCAAAACCACCTAGGGATAGTTGCACTTTCAACCTCCTATGGCCGACCCTCTCTTCTCCACTAAGGACCATGTGGCCCATTAACTGTCCTGGAGGGTTCCGGTAACCTCCCGGTACTCCAAAACTTATCCGAAACTTCCCGAAACCATTCCGGTGTCCGAATGTAACCTTCCAACATATCAATATTTACCTCTCGACTATTTCGAGACTCCTCGTCTTGTCCTTGATCTCATCCAGGACTCCGAACAACCTTCGGTCACCAAAACACATAACTCATATAATACCAATCATCATCAAACGTTATGCGTCCTGACCCTACGTGTTCGAGAACTATGTAGACATGACCGAGACACCTCTCTGGTGAATAACCAATAGCGAAACCTGGATGCTCATATTGGTTCCCACATATTCTACGTAGATCTTTCTCGGTCGAACCGCAATGTCAATATAGTTATTCCCTTCGTCATCGGTATGTTACTTGCCCGAGATTCGATCGCCGGTATCTCCATACCCAGTTCAATCTCGTTACCGGCAATTCTCTTTACTCGTTCTGTAGTGCATTATCCCATAACTAACTCATTAGTCACATTGCTTGCAAGGCTTTATATGATGTGCATTTCCGAGAGGGCCCAGAGATACCTCTCCGGTACTCGTAGTGACAAATCATAATCTCAATCTATGCCAACCCAACAAACACCTTTAGAGATACCTGTAGAGCATCTTTATAATCACCCAGTTACGTTGTGACGTTTTATAGCACACAAGGCATTCCTCTGGTGTCTGGGAGTTTCATAATCTCATAGTCG
>NW_025240252.1:0-3648 GCF_018294505.1 Triticum aestivum
TGACCACAATCGCCTTCATGAATCTCTCGTAAAATTTCACGGCCCTCTCAGGAGAAACACAGTGTTGGAACATGCTTGTCACACTGCATCGGTGTAACTCGCCATTGGTAATAGTCATGGACTTAGACCTCCTGGTTATATGTCGTGCTAAAGTTTAATCCTCAGGAAACTCGCCCCGAGTCATATAAGCCAGACAAGGCAACATCCAGTCGGGAATAGTGTGAAGGGCCGCCACCAACAGCGTCTCCGGGTTAGGGATAGCAAGATCTTCTTCAGATGGTAACTTAACTGAAGGATTGTGTAACACATCGAGGAATATATTATGGGGCACCAGCTTACGTTGAGACCCAAGCCGGACAATGCATCAGCTGCCTCATTTTTTCATCGATCAAGGTGATCCACCTGATAGCCTTTAAAGTGAACAACAATACTATCAACCGCCCGGCGATAAGCCGCCATAAGCGGATCTTTAGAATCCCACTTGCCCGAGACTTGTTGAGCTACAAGGTATGAGTCGCCCAGGCACCTGACCCGGCTTAAATTCATTTCCTTAGCCATACGAAGGCCAAGCAAAGCTTAATACTCAGCTGCATTGTTAGTACAAGGAAACATTAACCTTAAAACATAACAGAATTTGTCACCTCGTGTGGAAGTCAAAATAACTCCAGCCACGGAGCCTTCCAACTCCATGGACCCATCAAAGTGGATTGCCCAATATGTATTGCTAGGCTTCTCCTCAGGTGTCTACAACTCTGTCCACTCATTTATGAAATCCACCAAAGCTTGAGGCTTGATGGCTGTTCTTGGCACATACTTCAAATTATGAGGCCCAAGTTCAATTGCCCACTTAGCAACCTGACCCGTGGCTTCTCTGTTTTGAATAATATCTCCTAAAGGAGCATAGCTGACCACAGTAATAGGATGTCCAAGAAAATAATGCTTCAGCTTGCGACTCGCCATGAATACCCGAAACACCCGTTTCTGCCAATGTGGATATCGTTGCTTGGACTCAGTCAATACCTCACTGACATAATAAGCCGGCCGCTGAACTGGGTACTCCTTACCCACCTCCTTCCACTCTACACCAACTGCTACGCTGATTGCCTTATTATTTGCCGCCATGTATAGGAGCAAAGGCTCTTTTTCAATGGGAGCAGTAAGGATGGGTAGATCAGCTAACTATTTCTTGAGCACTTCAAACGCCTCATTGGCAGCATCACTCCAGACAAAGTGATCTGTCTTCTTCATCATCTGATATAGAGGAATTGCCTTCTCTCCCAGGCGACTTATGAACCTGCTTAAAGCCACAATGCGACCCGCCAAATGCTGGACGTCATTGACACACGCCGGCTTAGAAAGTGAAGTGATAGTCTTTATCTTCTCCGGGTTAGCTTCAATGCCCCGTTCTGAGACCAGGAAACCTAGCAATTTACTTGCAGGCGCACCAAAGACACACTTGGCCGGGTTAAGCATCATTTTGTAGACCCGGAGATTGTCAAAAGTTTCTTTCAGGTCATCCAAGAGAGTCTCCTTCTTTCTATACTTAACCACAATATCATCCACATAAGCATGAATGTTGCGCCCAATCTGACTATGAAAACAATTCTGAACATAGCGCTGATAAGTCGACTGAGTACTCTTGAGCCCAAAAGGCATAGAAACATAGCAGAAAGCTCAAAAAGGTGTGATGAAGGCCTTCTTCTCTTGGTCTTTAACTGCCATCTTGATCTGATGATAGCCAGAATAAGCATCTAGGAAACATAAACTCCCACAACCAGCCATTGCATCAATGATCTAGTTGATACGGGGAAGAGCAAACGGGTCAGCTGGACAAGCTTTGTTGAGATCTGTGTAGTCAACACACATACACCATGTGTGTTCTTCTTGACTACAAGCAGAGGGTTAGCTAACCACTCCGGGTGAAAAACTTCCACGATAAACCCAACTGCTAAGAGCCAGGCTACCTCCTCTCCAATAGCCTTACGTTGCTCTTCATTGAAACAACGGAGGAATTATTTAACCGGCTTAAACTTAGGATCCACATTAAGAGTGTGCTCAGCGAATTCTCTTGGTACACCCAGCATGTCAGAAGGTTTCCATGCAAAGATGTCCCGATTCTCACGGATGAACTCGATGAGCGCACTTTCCTATTTAGGATCCATATTAGCCCCCATAGTAAACTGCTCAGATGAGTCACCAGGGACAAAATCAACTTGCTTGGTATCATCAGCTGACTTAAATTTCAACAAAGGGTCCTGCTTAGTAGTGGGCTTCTTCAGAGGGGTCATATCAGTCGGGTCAACATTATCCTTGTAAAACTTGAGCTCCTCGGTAGCACAAGCTGACTCTGCATAAGCTACATCTCCTTTCTCACATTCCAAGGCGACTTCCCGGTCACCATGGACCGTAATTGTGCCCTTTCGCCCTGCCATCATGAGCTATACATAGACATAGCAAGGGTGAGCCATGAACTTAGCATAAGTCGGGCGTCCAAACAAGGCATGATATGGACTCTTGATTTTGACCACTTCAAACCACAGTGTCTCTACTTTGTAATCATAGTTATCACCAAAGACTACTTCCAGGACAATTTTTCCGACAGGATACGCCGACTTACCAGGCGCCACACCATGAAAGACGGTGGAAGACGGCTTAAGATCCTTGTCAGTTAAATTCATCCGACAAAAAGTGTCATAATACAAGATGTTGATACTGCTGCCACAATCCATAAGCACCTTAGTGAATTTATAGCCACCAACTTCAGGGGCCACCACAAGGGCTAAATGACCCGGGTTATCAACCGACAATGGGTGATCCGCCCTGCTCCATGATATCGTGTGCTCCGACCATCTCAAATAATGCAGAACAGCTGGCTCTACCGCATGAACCGCCCACTTATGAACCTTCTAATCTCTTTTCCAAAGACTTGTGGTGAAAACATGGTATTGGCCACCATTGAGCTGCTTTGGATTACTCTGATATCCTGAGTAATTACCTTACTGCTGGTTACCCTGACCAGACTGTTTGTCATGACCACCCTGGTTACCTTGATTTTGATAGCCAGAATTTGAGCCGCAACCACCAAAACCGGACCCTTGAGAACCGGATCCTGACCCGCCAGGTGGCCCATTATTATTGCCATGATTCTGACCGAGGCTATAATTCTTGAACTCTTGCATAACCCAACAATCCTTCCAGGGATGAATGGATGGCTTGTTGGGAAGACTGTGCTTGGGGCACGGGTCATTAAGCGCCGCCTCAAGATTAAAAGGTTTTGCACCAAAGGGCGGCTTACCATTGCCGTTACGGCGATGGTTCTTGTACCCAGTGTTGGTGTTAGCTACTAGATCTGACCCGCCTTCGGGGTGTCTGCACTTACCACCGTTGCCCTGGTTGTTGCCATTATGCCCTACCATATTCTGCTGCTGACCCTTACCGTTGCCATTTTTCTTGCCATTGCTGGATTTGTCATCGTTAGATCTAGGGTATTTTGTGTTATCAGAGTCTGTATACTTAATAAGAGCTGCCATGAGCTCGCCCATGTCATTACAGTAACGCTTAAGCCGTCATAGCTTTTCTGTAAGGGGGACAACGTGATAGATCTTCTCTAAGACCAGAACCGCCTGACCCGCCTGTCGCGGGATATCT
>NW_025240253.1:0-3648 GCF_018294505.1 Triticum aestivum
ATCAACTTAGTAGTAGCGCGGGTTTATACCCCTCGCTACTACTATGGCATGTGTCGGGGGGCACGATAGAGACCGCTTAGTAGTAGCGAGGGTTAAAAACCCGCACTACTGCTAATTAGCAGTAGCGCTTTTTTTTGTGACGCGCTGCTGCTAAGATTCTGTGTATAAGGTTTTCCCTAGTAGTGGAGGGGAGCTCGACCGAGGGGTCGGGGTGAGGTTCGCTAGAGAGAGATTTTCTTAGGGGTTCGCGAGAGAGAGTGATGGGTGGGAGTGGATCAAGGTGGATGGTGCAGCAGTGGACACGCCTTAGTAGTAGCAAGGGGTGTCTCACCCGCGCTACATCTATTCACTTAGCTGTAGCGCATGCAGTAAAACCTGCGCTACTCCTATGGCCTATTCGTGGGAGCTATTTACTAGTAGCGCGTTTTTTCTTCATGCACTACCTCTAATATTTACTAGTAGCGAGGGGTTAATACAGCGCGCTACTAGTAATTAGCAGTAGCGTGGGTCAAAATAACGCGCTATTAGTAAGCGTCTACCTATAAGCTATTTCCTAGTAGTGAACGCGGTTGATGTAGTCGTACGTCTTCACGATCCGACCGATCAAGTACGGAACGTACGGCACCTCTGAGTTCAGCACACGTTCAGCTCGATGACATCCCACGAACTCCGATCCAGCAGAGCTTTGCGGGAGAGTTTCGTCAGCACGACGGCGTGATGACGGTGTTGATGATGCTACCGATGCAGGCCTTCGCCTAAGCACCGCTACGATATTACCGAGGTGGAATATGGTGGAGGGGGGCAGCGCACACGGCTAAGAGATCAATGATCAATTGTTGTGTCTAGAGGTGCCCCCCTGCCCCCGTATATAAAGGATCAAGGGGGAGGGGCGGCCGACCAGGACGAGGCACGCCAGGGAGGAGTCCTACTCCCACCGGGAGTAGGACTCCCTCTTTTCCTAGTTGGAGTAGGAGGGGGAAAGGAAGGGAGAGAGGAGAGGAAGGAAAGGGGGGGGCGCCGCCCCCCCTCCTTGTCCAATTCGGACTAGAGGCGGAGGGGGCGCGCGGCTTGCCCTGGCCGCCCCTCCTCTTCTCCACTAGGGCCCATGGGGCCCACTAAATCCCCCGGGGGGTTCCGGTAACCCCCCCGGTACTCCGGTATATGTCCGAAACCTTTCGAAACACTTCCGGTGTCCGAACATAGTCATCCAATATATCGATCTTTACGTCTCGACCATTTCGAGACTCCTCGTCATGTATGTGATCATATCCGGGACTCCAAACTACCTTCGGTACATCAAAACACAAAAACTTATAATACTGATCGTCACCGAACTTTAAGCGTGCGGACCCTACGGGTTCGAGAACTATGTAGACATGACCGAGACACGTCTTCGGTCAATAACCAATAGCGGAACCTGGATGCTCATATTGGCTCCTACATATTCTATGAAGATCTTTATCGGTCAAACCGCATAACAACATACGTTGTTCCCTTTGTCATCGATATGTTACTTGCCCGAGATTCGATCGTCGGTATCTCAATACCTAGTTCAATCTCGTTACCGGCAAGTCTCTTTACTCGTTACGTAATGCATCATCCCTCAACTAACTCATTAGCTACATTGCTTGAAAGGCTTATAGTGATGTGCATTGCCGAGAGAGCCCAGAGATACCTCTCCGACAATCGGAGTGACAAATCCTAATCTCGAAATACGTCAACTCAACATGTACCTTCGGAGACACCTGTAGAGCCCCTTTATAATCACCCATTTATGTTGTGACGTTTGGTAGCACACAAAGTGTTCCTCCGGTAAACGGGAGTTGCATAATCTCATAGTCATAGGAACATGTATAAGTCATGAAACAAGCAATAGCAACATACTAAACGATCAAGTGCTAAGCTAACGGAATGGGTCAAGTCAGTCACATCATTCTCCTAATAATGTGATCCCGTTAATCAAATGACAACTCATGTCTATGGCTAGGAAACTCAACCATCTTTGATCAACGAGGTAGTCAAGTAGAGGCATACTAGTGACACTATGTTTGTCTATGTATTCACACATGTATTATGTTTCTGGTTAATACAATTCTAGCATGAATAATAAACATTTATCATGATATGAGGAAATAAATAATAACTTTATTATTGCCTCTAGGGCATATTTCCTTTAGGTACTTGTTCTGGATGATGTCGAGCCAGAGGCCACTGTGACCTTGCGAGATGCGCCAGAGCCATCAGGATAGGAGGGCGATATTCATGCGCTTAGAGCACATGATACCGAGGCCTCCTTGTTCCCTGGGCATGTAAATGTCAGGCCAGCTGACCATATGGTATTTCTGCTTATTGTTGTCGCCTGCCCAATAGAAACGAGACTGGACTTTGGCGATCTCATGGTGCAGAGTCTCGTGAAGGTTGTAGAAGCTCATGAGCAACAAGAGGAGGCTGGAGTGGGATGAGTTAATGAGAATTGTCCGATCCACCTTTGACAACCATCTACCCTGCCATGGCCTGATGACGGGAAAATGGCGGGCGTGAAACACGCGTCCACATCATTGATACAGACTAAAATTTAAATGCATAAAATAAGGGTAGAATCAAACATTGCAGGTACTTTATTTCTAGAACTCTTACATTTACATAAAAACTCTGTTAATTACATCTCCGAAAAGAAAACCCCTGATTAAGAATTCCAACTATCCTATTACATAGAATTGCAACACATGACCACTAGAAAATGATAAATAAAAAACCGCTCCTCCTCGTTGTCGTTGACGCCGGTGTGCTCGGGGGGGCATCCTTGATCTTCTTCAAGTTATCATGTGTTTTGTTCATTTATATTTTTACCCTTGTACTATTATGAGTAGTACATAGAGTACGAGTGCAATGTGTGCTTTTGCAGATATCTAATTTGTGTAGTTGACTTAACCAACATATGCTAGTATGACCATGCGGCTATCTTAATCAACTTTCAGGTCATTTCATTTTAAGGAGTGATGAGTCGACTAGCAGAGTATCCACTTAATACATGCATGCTACATCTTTTATTGACGCATATATAACCATGCATGCGATGATGGTATATGATTTAATCCATGTTAGCCTATACGCTCTAGATTTCATATTTTTAGATATGTAGGATTATATTTTTTTACTTAACCTACACGCATTCATTTTCTTTTATGGGCATATTTTATTTTAGTGCAAAATGAGACAACTAACATTTTTATTATCTCATGTTTACACATTAGATTTCACTTAGCATGTTCTATATGCATTAGAGTATGCTCATTTCATAATCTATATGACAGATGTATGTGATGTTTATACCTCCATGTTTGTATTACTACTGACGTGGCATAGCATGTATGTCCGCAGTGTAACAACAAGAGGCTTTAAACATAATTTGGCGAGCATCCAATTTATACATTTTAATGCTCTAGATTGAAGGTACACGCACAATTTACATTGTCTTGTTTTGTGCAACTCCAACAAATGAAGAGTGCATTTTTGTAAGCGCATATTTATTCTATGATTTTATGTAGCTGGTTATATGGTGTTTGGGTATGTTCCATATTTGTTTTCCCCGAGCTTTACCTTTGCGTCGCTCTCATTTATGATGGAAGGGAGAATATGTCCTTCTTA
>NW_025240254.1:0-3647 GCF_018294505.1 Triticum aestivum
AAAGCTCAATTCCTTTTTTGAGCGCATTGGGATCACTCATTACGTTTCATGCCCCACGCTCACTAGCAAAACGGCTCTGCCGAGCGAAAACATAGGCATATCGTAGAAGTTGGTTTATCTCTACTTGCTCATGCCTTTATGCCTTTGAAATTTTGGGATGAGGCGTTTCTCACCGCCGTCTATCTTATCAACCGTGTGCCTAGCCGTGTCATAAAAAATCAGTCACCTCTTGAGGGTCTCTTTGGCAAGAAACCTGACTACACTTTTCCTTGCATCTTTGGGTGTGCCATGTGGCAAAATCTACGTCCCTACAATAAGCACAAGCTTGAATTTCGGTCAAAACAATGCGCTGTTCTAGGGTACAGTAGCCTCCACAAAGGGTACAAGTGCCTCGATATTTCTACTGGTTGGGTCTATATTTCTCGCGGCGTGGTTTTTTGATGAACGCGTCTTTCCCTTCGCCACACTACATCCTAATGCCGGCGCACAACTCTGCAAGGAGCTTGTTCTCTTGCCTTCTCATCTTCTCCCAGCATCCTGTTTTGGTCAAGGGGGAGTACTAGATACTGGTGATCGCATGTCAATGTCTAACTATAATACCTTTGACCAAAACTCTGATGCAAGCATGCAGGAAATCAATGAAGAAAACGGAGAAAATGCACATGATTTTATGTATACAGGCACAGATGATCTTGGCGCTGACTCCGATGCAGATCAGGGTGAATCGGCCTCGGGATCCGCCGCGATAGAGGCGCCAGGCGCAGCAGGAGAATCCGCCGCGGGATCACCGCCCGCCTTTGATTCGGTGGCCAGGCGGGCCGCACCTGTGGTGGGACCAGGCGGGTCCCTAGCGCGTCGCCTCGGTCGGCTGCTTCCGTCTACGGGGCCAGGCGAGCCAACGCCACGAGCAGACTACAGCGAGCCACGTCACCCGTGCGGGGCCGCGGACTCGGGCGTGGTCACGCGCGCCCCCGACCAGCACCTGCGGCGCCTTCCAGGAACGCCAAATGGCAGTTCCGCAGAGGAGGCCTTCTTTGTGCCTGATTCGCCTCGGATCCAGCAGGATCTGCTACAGGAGTCGTCTGGAGGATCTTCTGTGGCAGATTCAGGGTCGCCTGTTTTATCTAATCGCCTCCAACAACACATTGAGCGACCGGCGCCGCCTCCTCCTGCACCTGCTCACACCAGATCAAGGAGCGGTATTCCTAAACCCAAAATATATAAAGATGGCTGTGTTCGTTGGGGCTCTTTTTGTGCAACAGGTGAACCGCAAAGTTTTGGTGAAGCTCTTGGTGAACCCTGGTGGAAAGAAGCAATGGATGAAGAGTATGTCGCCTTAATGAAAAACCGAACCTGGCGTTTGGTCCCACCAGTCAAGGGCAAAAACATAATTGACTGCAAGTGGGTTTTTAAGGTGAAAAGGAAATCTGATGGCACTGTTGATAGGTACAAGGCATGGCTAGTTGCAAAAGGCTTCAAACAGAGGTATGGGATTGATTATGAGGACAGGTTTAGTCCGGTAGTAAAGGCAGCTACCATCAGATTAATTCTTTCAGTTGTAGTATCTAGAAATTGGTGCATCAGATAGCTAGATGTAAAGAACGTGTTTTTGCATGGTGTTCTGGAAGAGGAAGTGTTCATGAGGCAACCTCTTGGTTATGAGCATCCTAAAGCACCTCATTATATTTGCAAGCTTGATAAGGCTTTGTATGGGCTGAAGCAAGCACCTAGAGCATGGTATTCTCGGCTCTCTTCCAAGTTGCAGTCAGTTGGATTTGTTCCTTCTAAAGGAGATACCTCGTTGTTCTTCTATCACCGACGTGGGATAACTATCTTCATGCTCATTTATGTTGATGACATTGTTGTCACTATCTTGTCCTCTAAAGCAGTTGAAGCTCTTCTCGCGGATTTGAGCAAGGAGTTTGCGTTGAAGGATCTTGGCAGCCTTCACTTCTTCCTTGGGATTGAGGTAAAAAATGTAAAGAGTGGAATTTTGCTATCACAAGAAAAATATGTTCAAGAGATACTTCAAAGAATGGGCATGAAAGGGTGTAAGCCGTTGTCTACTCCTTTGTCTACTTCTGAGAAGATGTCTCTTTATGATGGAGAAGTGCTTGGAGCAGAGGACTCCACTAGGTATAGGAGTATAGTAGGAGCATTGCAATATTTGACTTTAACTAAGCCAGATATTTCATACTCAGTTAATAAAGTATGCCAGTTCTTACATGCTCCTGCTAGCACACATTGGACAACGGTAAAGAGGATACTCAGATATCTTCAAGGAACAAAGAGTCATGGACTCAGACTTGGCAAGTCCGACTCAATGCTTGTAAGTACTTTCTCAGATGCTGATTGGGCAGGCTGTCCTGATGATAGAAGATCAACTGGAGGTTTTGTAGTGTTTCTTGGGAGTAACTTGATTTCTTGGAGTGCACGTAAACAACCAACTGTATCTAGATCAAGTACAAAGGATGAATATAAAGCTCTAGCCAATGCCACTGCTGAAGTTATTTGGGCACCGAACTTGTTGACAGAGTTGGGTATTTCTCACCCGAGAGCAGCATCACTTTGGTGTGATAATCTTGGTGCTACATACTTGTCTGCTAACCCTATCTTCCATGCCAGGACTAAGCATATAGAGATTGATTATCACTTTGTTCGAGAACGGGTGGCTGACAAGTTGCTGAACATCAGGCTTATACCTACTGGCCATCAAGTTGCGGATGGGTTTACTAAACCCCTCTCCTTATGGCAGTTAGAAATTTTTAGGCACAATCTCAACTTAGATAAGTTGTGATTGAGGGGGAGTGTTAAACATTGTAATTGTGTGCGTGCGTGTATATCTGTTGTAACAACCAGGTTAGGCTAGAGATATGATCCCATGGTAGTTATATAGTTAGATTACTTGGAGATCAATCCTAGCCTAACCAACCCTGTAAATCTTCTGGCCTTGCGCCCATATAAACACGCACGCGTCCCTGCAGGTTGCATACGCTTAAGCCTATCTTTTCTACAAGGTGCGTGAAAGGAAAGGTGATGAAGAACTCGGACGTCAGGAGATAAAACCTTTATCATCAGAATCAAGGTATAAGTTTTATGATCAACCAAATAAATATCATCTCATTATAAGCTCTAACACTTCAGAAGAAGAGAAGGAAAAACATTGAAACTTCAACATAAGGCCTTCAGGTATTCCATTGTCGACCTTAAAGGAAGTAGCCGATATATATGGAGGCATATGATATACATGAAGGAGGTACTTTACCTATACGAGAATACCATAGGAAATTAAATCCAAAAATAGCAGATGTTGAGAGGAAATAGGTAATTCGCTTATTAGATGTGGTAATAATATACCCTTTGTTTGAAAGTAAGTGGGTAAGTCCGGTTGATTGTGTACCTAAGAAGGGAGGATTTACGGTTGTGCCTAATAAAAACAATAGTTGGATATATAGTGTGCACTGATTTAAGAAAATTGTATAAGGAGACCCGAAACGACCACTACCCACTACCCTTTATCGACCAAATGCTTGAAAGGTTGTCAACTCATACTCTTTTTTTTTGTTATCTTTATGGATGTTCTGGATTTTCACAAATTACAGTTCACCCCGATGATCAAGAGAAAACGACATTCACTTGCCCCTTTG
>NW_025240255.1:0-3647 GCF_018294505.1 Triticum aestivum
CAAAGGGGCAAGTGAATGTCGTTTTCTCTTGATCATCGGGGTGAACTGTAATTTGTGAAAATCCAGAACATCCATAAAGATAACAAAAAAAAAGAGTATGAGTTGACAACCTTTCAAGCATTTGGTCGATAAAGGGTAGTGGGTAGTGGTCGTTTCGGGTCTCCTTATACAATTTTCTTAAATCAGTGCACACTATATATCCAACTATTGTTTTTATTAGGCACAACCGTAAATCCTCCCTTCTTAGGTACACAATCAACCGGACTTACCCACTTACTTTCAAACAAAGGGTATATTATTACCACATCTAATAAGCGAATTACCTATTTCCTCTCAACATCTGCTATTTTTGGATTTAATTTCCTATGGTATTCTCGTATAGGTAAAGTACCTCCTTCATGTATATCATATGCCTCCATATATATCGGCTACTTCCTTTAAGGTCGACAATGGAATACCTGAAGGCCTTATGTTGAAGTTTCAATGTTTTTCCTTCTCTTCTTCTGAAGTGTTAGAGCTTATAATGAGATGATATTTATTTGGTTGATCATAAAACTTATACCTTGATTCTGATGATAAAGGTTTTATCTCCTGACGTCCGAGTTCTTCATCACCTTTCCTTTCACGCACCTTGTAGAAAAGATAGGCTTAAGCGTATGCAACCTGCAGGGACGCGTGCGTGTTTATATGGGCGCAAGGCCAGAAGATTTACAGGGTTGGTTAGGCTAGGATTGATCTCCAAGTAATCTAACTATATAACTACCATGGGATCATATCTCTAGCCTAACCTGGTTGTTACAACAGATATACACGCACGCACACAATTACAATGTTTAACACTCCCCCTCAATCACAACTTATCTAAGTTGAGATTGTGCCTAAAAATTTCTAACTGCCATAAGGAGAGGGGTTTAGTAAACCCATCCGCAACTTGATGGCCAGTAGGTATAAGCCTGATGTTCAGCAACTTGTCAGCCACCCGTTCTCGAACAAAGTGATAATCAATCTCTATATGCTTAGTCCTGGCATGGAAGATAGGGTTAGCAGACAAGTATGTAGCACCAAGATTATCACACCAAAGTGATGCTGCTCTCGGGTGAGAAATACCCAACTCTGTCAACAAGTTCGGTGCCCAAATAACTTCAGCAGTGGCATTGGCTAGAGCTTTATATTCATCCTTTGTACTTGATCTAGATACAGTTGGTTGTTTACGTGCACTCCAAGAAATCAAGTTACTCCCAAGAAACACTACAAAACCTCCAGTTGATCTTCTATCATCAGGACAGCCTGCCCAATCAGCATCTGAGAAAGTACTTACAAGCATTGAGTCGGACTTGCCAAGTCTGAGTCCATGACTCTTTGTTCCTTGAAGATATCTGAGTATCCTCTTTACCGTTGTCCAATGTGTGCTAGCAGGAGCATGTAAGAACTGGCATACTTTATTAACTGAGTATGAAATATCTGGCTTAGTTAAAGTCAAATATTGCAATGCTCCTACTATACTCCTATACCTAGTGGAGTCCTCTGCTCCAAGCACTTCTCCATCATAAAGAGACATCTTCTCAGAAGTAGACAAAGGAGTAGACAACGGCTTACACCCTTTCATGCCCATTCTTTGAAGTATCTCTTGAACATATTTTTCTTGTGATAGCAAAATTCCACTCTTTACATTTTTTACCTCAATCCCAAGGAAGAAGTGAAGGCTGCCAAGATCCTTCAACGCAAACTCCTTGCTCAAATCCGCGAGAAGAGCTTCAACTGCTTTAGAGGACAAGATAGTGACAACAATGTCATCAACATAAATGAGCATGAAGATAGTTATCCCACGTCGGTGATAGAAGAACAACGAGGTATCTCCTTTAGAAGGAACAAATCCAACTGACTGCAACTTGGAAGAGAGCCGAGAATACCATGCTCTAGGTGCTTGCTTCAGCCCATACAAAGCCTTATCAAGCTTGCAAATATAATGAGGTGCTTTAGGATGCTCATAACCAAGAGGTTGCCTCATGAACACTTCCTCTTCCAGAACACCATGCAAAAACACGTTCTTTACATCTAGCTATCTGATGCACCAATTTCTAGATACTACAACTGAAAGAATTAATCTGATGGTAGCTGCCTTTACTACCGGACTAAACCTGTCCTCATAATCAATCCCATACCTCTGTTTGAAGCCTTTTGCAACTAGCCATGCCTTGTACCTATCAACAGTGCCATCAGATTTCCTTTTCACCTTAAAAACCCACTTGCAGTCAATTATGTTTTTGCCCTTGACTGGTGGGACCAAACGCCAGGTTCGGTTTTTCATTAAGGCGACATACTCTTCATCCATTGCTTCTTTCCACCAGGGTTCACCAAGAGCTTCACCAAAACTTTGCGGTTCACCTGTTGCACAAAAAGAGCCCCAACGAACACAACCATCTTTATATATTTTGGGTTTAGGAATACCGCTCCTTGATCTGGTGTGAGCAGGTGCAGGAGGAGGCGGCGCCGGTCGCTCAATGTGTTGTTGGAGGCGATTAGATAAAACAGGCGACCCTGAATCTGCCACAGAAGATCCTCCAGACGACTCCTGTAGCAGATCCTGCTGGATCCGAGGCGAATCAGGCACAAAGAAGGCCTCCTCTGCGGAACTGCCATTTGGCGTTCCTGGAAGGCACCGCAGGTGCTGGTCGGGGGCGCGCGTGACCACGCCCGAGTCCGCGGCCCCGCACGGGTGACGTGGCTCGCTGTAGTCTGCTCGTGGCGTTGGCTCGCCTGGCCCCGTAGACGGAAGCAGCCGACCGAGGCGACGCGCTAGGGACCCGCCTGGTCCCACCACAGGTGCGGCCCGCCTGGCCACCGAATCAAAGGCGGGCGGTGATCCCGCGGCGGATTCTCCTGCTGCGCCTGGCGCCTCTATCGCGGCGGATCCCGAGGCCGATTCACCCTGATCTGCATCGGAGTCAGCGCCAAGATCATCTGTGCCTGTATACATAAAATCATGTGCATTTTCTCCGTTTTCTTCATTGATTTCCTGCATGCTTGCATCAGAGTTTTGGTCAAAGGTATTATAGTTAGACATTGACATGCGATCACCAGTATCTAGTACTCCCCCTTGACCAAAACAGGATGCTGGGAGAAGATGAGAAGGCAAGAGAACAAGCTCCTTGCAGAGTTGTGCGCCGGCATTAGGATGTAGTGTGGCGAAGGGAAAGACGCGTTCATCAAAAAACCACGCCGCGAGAAATATAGACCCAACCAGTAGAAATATCGAGGCACTTGTACCCTTTGTGGAGGCTACTGTACCCTAGAACAGCGCATTGTTTTGACCGAAATTCAAGCTTGTGCTTATTGTAGGGACGTAGATTTTGCCACATGGCACACCCAAAGATGCAAGGAAAAGTGTAGTCAGGTTTCTTGCCAAAGAGACCCTCAAGAGGTGACTGATTTTTTATGACACGGCTAGGCACACGGTTGATAAGATAGACGGCGGTGAGAAACGCCTCATCCCAAAATTTCAAAGGCATAAAGGCATGAGCAAGTAGAGATAAACCAACTTCTACGATATGCCTATGTTTTCGCTCGGCAGAGCCGTTTTGCTAGTGAGCGTGGGGCATGAAACGTAATGAGTGATCCCAATGCGCTCAAAAAAGGAATTGAGCTTT
>NW_025240256.1:0-3647 GCF_018294505.1 Triticum aestivum
GGGGTTTCGCCGGCGGCGACCATTCCGCACGGCGGGGGAGCGCCGGACTTGCGCTAGGGGCATCGGATCGACGCGCCAAGGCCACCAGGAGGTAGCCCGCGCCCGTGCGCATCTAGGGGGACCAACGGGAGGTGCGGGGGTGGCCGGAATCAGCAACGGCGGCGAGCGAGGCGGCGGCCGGAGCTCGGGCGAGGTCGGGTTTGGCGTTCGGGGGCACGGGAGGGAAGCTAGTGGCGGCTACGGGCTTCTGGAGACGTGTTGGGTGCGGTGGTGTGCTCGGCTTCGAGCTGCAACGGCTCCAGCCACGGTGGTGACGAGGCACGGCGGCGGCGAGCTCTCGGGTCCGGCGGAAGCAATGGCTAGAGCGGCCCAACGGCATGGGAAGAAGAGGGGAACGGTTCAGTGGCTCACCGCGATTCTTCTGGTGCTGCTGGCGAGGCAGGGGAGGCTCGGGGTCCGGCGAATCGACGGAGGGGAGCTTCGGTGGCCGGCGATGGAACGGCGATGGTGGCGGCGTTGCAAGGCTTCCGGAGGGCCGTGGGTCGGTGGGGAGGAAGGAGGGGGTCGAGGCGGAGCTCGTGGGTGTGTCGGAGAGGCTAGGGGTGGCCTGTGGCCACGAGAAGGCTCGTCGGCGGCGGCGGGTGTGTTCGGTGGCCGCGCGCGAGAGAGCCAGAGGAGGAGAGGAGCTCGGGGAGAGAGTGAGAGGCCTGGGGGGGTGCGTGGCGTCGCGGACGGGGTCCAGGGCGACGAGAGGAAGCAGGAGGTGGCTAGGGGGGAAGCAGGAGGTGGCCGAGGCAGCGTCGGCGAGCGCCACGCCTCGCCTCTGTTCGTCCTCCTGGCAGAGGAGGAAGAGGACAAGGGAGGAGGAGGTGGGCTGGGCCGGCTGGGGGAGCTGGGCCGGCTCTGGTGGGCTGCACGGTGAGGCCAGGTAAGCTCTGTTCTTTTTATTTTTTTCCTGTTCTGTTTGTTTTATTTAATATCTTTTGCCACTGTTTTCAATTCCAAAATAATTTCATACAGTGCCAAAACATTCTGAAATATTTTATGTTACCTCTCTGGACTATTCCAAAAGTACATAAAACATTTCAAAGCATTTGAAAATATATTCATTATATATTATGAATATATCCCCAAATTCAAATAGATTATTGATTTAAATTCAGAGACCAAATAATTCCTTAAAAATATTCCAGAATTTTGGTTTGATATATAACTCTTGCCAAAATTCACAAAACTATTTTTAGGGCATTTTGGATTCACAGAATGCAATTTAAGGGTTGCTTGCCCTTCTTTTAATTAGGGTTTTGAGGCTTCTGAATTCCTCAGTTCAAATTTCATTTGAATTTAAACATGATGCAGCAACCAAGCTAGTCCATGGCCAGGGTAAGGCTAGGGATGTGACAACTCACCCCCACTAAACAAGAATCTCGTCTCGAGATTCAAGCGTAGGGTAGGATGAAGGGGAAACGCAAACTAGTATAATCTTCACGATCCAGGTTGCACTTCATAGGAACGTTGATTCGATCACCATCATCGTCTTGAAGTCTTGCTCTGAGAATTCCTGTCAACATGACATGGAGGGAAGAAGGAGACTCTAGAAGGGTCGATCTTCTCGAAGATCGAACAACTCACGGAATGAGACATAACAATATCTCTCGAGCTGAGAGACGAAGCACACCTCTAGAGAAATGGAGTGGAATAGATGACGAAGGTTCACTAGGTAGACAACGATTCCACACCTAAGAAGGTGGTGAACGGTTGTCAACGTAGCGAGGAGTTGAGTTGCCATGATACCACAACGAGACACCTCCGGAAGCGTGACTCGTAGATATCTCCCCTTAAGTGGCAAAAAGAATTACTTTTGATTCAAAGATCATTGAAACTCTTTATACCAGCTTAAGGCAAATCATAATCGATCATTTAGAGGGGTTCGGTAGAATGGCATACTCAAACTTGGATGATGTGGATTACCTTGTTGAAGACAACGTAATGGATGAATTTGCTTACCACCGGAAATGGAAGAGATCCGTGGTAGAATGGCACATTGGCGGTGCAAGCTGGGAACAAAATGCAAATGCTGGGAATGATTCTGGTAACTGGGGAAGAACCCAACAATAGAGAGTAAATCCACTGTTGAGAAGTTATAGCATAACCGAGGAAGTAGAGAGCAAACCTAGCTAGTGCCGATGGTAACACCTAACGCTTGTGCGTGCTCTCAAGAACTTGAGCATTTCCATAATCATCAAGGTTTTACCAATATCCGTGTCAAGGATTCTGGCAACACAACTTACTACCATGATGAATACCGGTGGAAAATGCCGATGCAAAGGAAGATAACACCTTCTTAGATTTCACCTTGGCGAGGGAAAAGAAACAAAATCTCGATGATCGACCGAGAGACATTTAGCACTCTGCTTCTAATGTTCTCCTTGATGTGCTAGCGTAACCCATTCATAGATATGGTTTGATATCTAGAACATCAAGTAAAGGGTCGGACTTCGGGATCTCGAAATCCATAGGGCAACTAGGGAGTAAATCCTACGAAATCCCTATGGGGAGGTGGCCAACTTCCTCAATCAAGATATTATAATAACAGGTCTTCCGGCTGGGTGTGTTGGCCACGACATCCACTTTACCGGTTTTCGAGGGACCGTTATTATAGTTCTTGGGAAATGTTCCAAACCATCATATCTGCCTGAGATTCAGATCTGGTTGGTGTCAGGATATTCCAGACTCATCGAGTCTAGGAAGAAAAATGAAAGTTTGCAACACAATCCGACGAGACAACGCTGCGAGATTCTCGGGGAATGAACTACGATAGTAAGCTCCAAAACATGAGCTGGTTCTGCTACAAACATGTGAACACGTTGTCCAAGACAAGCATGACCACAAAGTAGTCTTATAATAAAACACTACCGAGTTCAGGAGGGGAAACCATCAGCGAGGATATCAAAGTTTTGTACAAATCCGTCTGGTACCTTCGGGACTAGCACTTAAAACTTATTAATCTTGAACAAATCAATCAGTGGCTTGGTGTGCTAGGGACCCATATAGAATGGAGGTTGCAAGTCTCCGAACCACAGAATACTTCGCACGTATGCATGACTGATTTGGGATGATTCCAAAGGAAACAACATTGACTTTCTCGAATCCACGGCGGCAACTATCACCAAATGCACGTGTATAAGAGGAAGTCACTCCTTTCATCAAACAAATACTTCATGAGCTAGCATGAAGAAAATGCTTTCAAAAGTTTCCAACACTAGCTTAATGCTCAGCAAAATTATGGAGAAGACAAGGATGTTGTCAATGGGCACAACAACAATTCATCTGGGTTTCCTTTTAAAAGGAATTCCATAGTTAAGTGAACAAGTGATAGCATTGGTCAGACCTAAAAGATATAATGGTGTATGCTCGAGGGATCAACCACGAATAAGACAACATTACGAGCATCGTTGGTACTGATTTGATTTGACGATAGCCCACACTCAAATCAAAGGATTGATAAGACAATAGGTCCAGCAACTGATCACAAGGACCAATCGATGAAGATATCATCTTTCTTCAACACACACTACACAAAAATATCCCTTTGGAACGAACTAAGTCAGACAAGCTTTTATCTTCCAACTCTCCAAGTTGTTGTC
>NW_025240257.1:0-3647 GCF_018294505.1 Triticum aestivum
CTCCATCGAGCAGGATCAGGAGCGCCACGAGGACGCCCGCCTCGACCGCGCCGGGGCTGCGTTCTCGCCCTTGTTGCTTACCCAGGGACCACGCGGTCCGATGCCGGTCTCGCCAAGGCCCAGCTTCGCCAGCTCCTCCGGCCCAGCTCCCGCTGACCTCCTCAAGTTCACGACCTAGGACCTGAGACCCGTTGGCTTCGCTGCTAATTTTTCGTGGACGTCAAGTACCAGTACCACGACCCTGGATGGCTGCGAGTCGTGTACCTCTACAGCTAGTGCGCTTCGCGTCAAGTCCGACTACAACGTGAACAAACTATCGTCTCCGAAGAACCGTATGTACCCGGACCGTCAAGCACCTTCTCCAAGGATTTTGCCAAGTACCATGACATGACGATCCTCGAACGCGTCAAGTACCGCTACTGTCGAGTACCCCTTCGTTTTGTCAAGACCATCAAGTCCCTCGACGACAAGTGCACGACTACAAGGATTGTATCAAATATCCCTTCGTTTCGATGAGACCAGCAAGTCCGAAGAACGCCAAGTACCTTGACGCTCGACGCCCGACGCCAAGAGCAACTACCGACGTCGAAGACCCACAAACCAAAAACGTCAAGTTCGACAATCATTGACGTGCACTTCGACAAGTACCACTACTTCCCTTGACGACCCGTAAACATCTACTTTCCCTACACCGCATTGAACTCGAACCGCTCCGATAACGCATGCTTTGAAGGTATAACCCCGAGACGACCGCCCGTGAACGAATGCATGTGTGATGTATGAGATGCTCATGCTTGCTCCGTGCTCGAATTGTCGGTGCATGTTGCCCCCCTTTTGCGTTGTCACCGTCGTCGACCCGTGGGAACCCGGTAACCGGGATCACCCCACCATCTTTTGCACACTCCCGTCACACTTACTTTGCACCGATATCTCCATGAGCTACCGGAACCGTTGTGTTGCTGGGGCATCATTTTCGGAATTGTTGCCGTGGCACCCCCTTCGTTTCCGCCACGATGACAAATGCCTTATATCTTATCATGTCAACGTTTTCTTAAAATTGCATAAACTTGATCATGTCATCCGCATCATGTTAACAACATTAAGATGGTTTAAATTGTTGTTTGCGTTAATTTACTAATGCATATGGAGATTTATCGGATTAGTTGTTTGCTATATCCAGACCCATTTAAATTGTTTAGATAGATAATCCCTTTATGTTTCACCCCTTGACATGCTTAACAACATTTAATATTGTTGGGTACATAAACGAGATCGAACTAAATAAGTCATGTGGCGTTTCGTCAATATGCAACTCGTTGCATATTGAGCTCCACTTAATTTGTAGTTTTGTTTGTGCCCTTTGCCATGCCATGCATATTTAAACCGGACATGCATCATACTTGGTTGTGCATCATGCCATGCTTATGTGGTGGTTGTTTACCATGTTGTTTGCTTTCTTTTCGGTGTTGTTTCTTCGTGTTGGTTCCGATAACGTCGCGTTTGTGATGATTCGTTCGACTACGTCTGTTTGTCTTTTTCATGGACTCGTTCTTCTTCCTTACGGGATTTCAGGCAAGATGATCATACCCTCGAAATCACTACTATCTTTGCTTTGCTAGATGCTCGCTCTTTTGCTATGCCTATGCTACGATACCTACCACTTGCTTATCATGCCTCCCATATTGTTGAACCAAGCCTCTAATCCACCTTGTCCTAGAAAACCGTTGTTTGGCTATGTTACCGCTTTGCTCAGCCCCTCTTATAGCATTGTTAGTTGCAGGTGAAGATTGGAGCTTGTTCCATGTTTGGAACATGGATATTTTGTTGGGATATCACAATATCTCTTATTTTAATTAATGCATCTATATACTTGGTAAAGGGTGGAAGGCTCGGCCTTATGCTTGGTGTTTTGTTCCACTCTTGCCGCCCTAGCTTCCGTCATATCGCTGTTATGTTCCCGGATTTTGCGTTCCTTACGCGGTTGGGCTATAATGGGAACCCCTTGAAAGTTCGCCTTAAGTAAAGCTCTTCCAGCAATGCCCAACATTGGTTTTACCATTTGCCACCTAGCCTTTTCTTTCCCTTGGGTTCTGCAGACTCAAGGGTCATCATTATTTTACCCCCCCGGGCCAGTGCTCCTCTGAGTGTTGGTCCACCCATCAGCTACCGGTGGCCACCAGGGGCAACTCTGGGCTGGCCTACCCGTACCTAGGACAATCTGAGTGTGCCCTGAGAAAGAGATACGTGCAGCTCCTATCGGGATTTGTCGGCACATTCGGGCGGTGTTGCTGGTTTAGTTTTACCCTGTCGAAATGTCTTGTTGTACCGGGATACCGAGTCTGATCGGAATGTCTCGGGAGGAGGTTTATTCCTTCGTTGACCATGAGAGCTTGTGATGGGCTAAGTTGGGACACCCCTGCGGGGATTTGAACTTTCGAAAGTCGTGCCCGCGGTTATGGGCAGATGGGAATTTTTTAACGTCCGGTTGTAGAAAACCTGAAGTCGACCTTAATTAAAATGGATCAACCGCGTGTGTAACCGTGATGGTCTCTTTCCGGCGGAGTCCGGGAAGTGAACACGGTTGTTGGAGTTATGTCTGGCGTAGGTAGTCCAGGATCACTTCTTGATCATACTTTTATCGACCGTGCTTTGCCTTCTCTTCTCGCTCTCATTTGCGTATGTTAGCCACCTTATATGCTAGTCGCTTGCTGCAGCTCCACCTCATACCTTTTACCTTACCCATAAGCTTAAATAGTGTTGATCGCGAGGGTGCGAGATTGCTGAGTCCCCGTGACTCACAGATACTTCCAAAACCAGTTTGCAGGTGCCGATGAGTTCGTGCAGATGACGCAACCAAGCTCAGGAGGAGCTCGATGAAGATCTTGTCCTTTGTGTTGTTTCGTTCTAGTTGATCAGTAGTGGAGCCCAGTTGGGGTCGATCGGGGACCTTTGTTGCATTGGGGTTTCTTCTTTTATTTTGGTTCCGTAGTCGGACCTTGATTGTATTTCTTTGATGTAATGCTTTATTCATGTAATTGTGTGAAGTGGTGATTGTAAGCCAACTATGTATCTCTTTCCCTTATGTATTACATGGGTTGTGTGAAGATTACCTCACTTGCGACATATGCCTTCAATGCGATTATGTCTCTAAGTCGTGCCTCGACACGTGTGAGCTATAGTCGCATCGAGGGCGTTACAAGTTGGTATCAGAGCCTTCCCCGACCTTAGGAGCCCCATTGCTTGATCGTTTTTAGCGGCCAAGTTGTGTCTAGAAAAATGTTTTGAGTCATCTAGGAATTATATATCGGAGAGTTTAGGAATTCTTTTTACTCCCCAGTCCCTTCGTCGCTCTGGTGAGGCATCCTGACGTAGAGTTTTGACTCTTCTCTTCTCAAATTTCACTAAATTTTTTTTAGGACCACGCGGGTATCTTGGAATCGTTCCGATGGTTTTATGATGAGAACATTGTCTTGGTGCCTCCTGTCAGGGGTTTAGTGGAAGTGTCCTGGGGAGTTGAGCTCTGAGGTGTTGTCGTCATAATTTTATCGTTGCAGTTCTGGAATACCTGAGTTTAGTACGCCGACATTGAAAATCTCTTTTATGTAGTTCGTTGGTGAGATAACCTCGACGCCACCCAGTACCGGGGC
>NW_025240258.1:0-2559 GCF_018294505.1 Triticum aestivum
GTTTTGCAGTCCCAAAGCGATTTCGATGCTTGTCGAACCCCCAGATGTGCTTACGTGCTGGTCGTCAAGACTCGCAGATTGGGCCGATTCTGGCCCGTTTCCTGGACTATTACTTAGTTTTGGGGTCCCGAAGTGATTTCCACGATTGACGAACACCGGGGTGCATTTACGTGTCGGTCACCAACACTCACAATTTTGGCCGATTCTGGTATGTTTTCTGCACTGTTACTCACCGTTGTGGGGTCCCGGAGCGATTTCCATGATTGACGATCCCTGGGGTGCGTTTACGTGCCTGTCGTCAACACTCGTGGTTTTTGTCGATTCTGGCCCGTTTCGTGAACTATTACTCACCGTTTTGGGATCCCAAAGCGATTTCCATAGTTATTGAACCCCAAGGTGCGCTTACATGTTGGTCATCAACAGTCACAGTTTTGGCCGATTCTGGCCCGTTCTGTCGACTATTACTCACTTTTTTGGGGTCCCAGAGTGATTTCCATGAATAACGAACCCCGGGGTGCGTTTACGTGTCAGACATCAACGCTCGCGGTTTTTGACGATTCTGGCCGGTTTCATGGACTATTACTCACCGTTTTGCGGTCACGAAGAGATTTCCATAGTTGTTGAACCCCAAGGTGCGCTTACGTGTTGGTCATCAACTCTCATAGTATTGGCCAATTCTGGCCCGTTTCGTGGACTATTACTGACTGTTTTGGGGTCCCGGAGTGATTTCCACGATTAACAAACCCCATGGTGCGTTTAAGTGTCGGTCATCAACACTCGTGGTTTTTGTCGATTCTGGGCCGTTTCATGGACTATTACTCACATTTTTGGGGTCCCAAAGCGATTTCCATGGATGTCGAACCCCAAGGTGCGCTTATGTATCGGTCATCAACAATCGCAGTTTCGGCCGATTCTGGCCCGTTTCTTGGACTATAACTCAGTTTTTGGCTCACGTAGTTATTTCCACGACCGACGAACACCGATGTGTTTATGTGTCGGTCATCAACATTTGCAGTTTGGGCCGATTTTGGCCCGCTTCATGGACTATTACTCACTGATTTCAGGTCCCTGAGCAATTTCCATGATTGACGAAACCCGGGGTGCGTTTATGTATCGTTGATCAATAACCCTAGGTTTTACCGATTCAGGGCTCTTTCATGGACTATTACTCACCGTTTTGCAGTCCCAAAGCGATTTCGATGCTTGTCGAACCCCAAGATGTGCTTACGTGCTGGTCGTCAAGACTCGCAGATTGGGCCGATTCTGGCCCGTTTCCTGGACTATTACTCAGTTTTGGGGTCCCGAAGTGATTTCCACGATTGACGAACACCGGGGTGCATTTACGTGTCGGTCACCAACACTCACAATTTTGGTCGATTCTGGTACGTTTTCTGCACTGTTACTCACCGTTGTGGGGTCCCGGAGCGATTTCCATGATTGACGATACCTGGGGTGCGTTTACGTGCCCGTCGTCAACACTCGTGGTTTTTGTCGATTCTGGCCCGTTTCGTGAACTATTACTCACCGTTTTGGGATCCCAAAGCGCTTTCCATAGTTATTGAACCCCAAGGTGCGCTTACATGTTGGTCATCAACAGTCACAGTTTTGGCCGATTCTGGCCCGTTCTGTCGACTATTACTCACTTTTTTGGGGTCCCAGAGTGATTTCCATGATTAACGAACCCCGGGGTGCGTTTACGTGTCAGACATCAACACTCGCGGTTTTTGACGATTTTGGCCCGTTTCATGGACTATTACTCACCGTTTTGCGGTCACGAAGAGATTTCCATAGTTGTTGAACCCCAAGGTGCGCTTACGTGTTGGTCATCAACTCTCATAGTATTGGCCAATTCTGGCCCGTTTCGTGGACTATTACTGACTGTTTTGGGGTCCCGGAGTGATTTCCACGATCAACAAACCCCATGGTGCGTTTAAGTGTCGGTCATCAACACTCGTGGTTTTTGTCGATTCTGGGCCGTTTCATGGACTATTACTCACATTTTTGGGGTCCCAAAGCGATTTCCATGGATGTCAAACCCCAAGGTGCGCTTATGTATCGGTCATCAACAATCGCAGTTTCGGCCGATTCTGACCCGTTTCTTGGACTATATCTCAGTTTTGGGCTCACGTAGTGATTTCCACGACCGACGAACACCGGTGTGTTTATGTGTCGGTCATCAACATTTGCAGTTTGGGCCGATTTTGGCCCGCTTCATGGACTATTACTCACTGATTTCAGGTCCCTGAGCAATTTCCATGATTGACGAAACCCGGGGTGCGTTTATGTATCGTTGATCAATAACCCTAGGTTTTACCGATTCGGGGCTCTTTCATGGATTATTACTCACCGTTTTGCAGTCCCAAAGCGATTTCGATGCTTGTCGAACCCCCAGATGTGCTTACGTGCTGGTCGTCAAGACTCGCAGATTGGGCCGATTCTGGCCCGTTTCCTGGACTATTACTTAGTTTTGGGGTCCCGAAGTGATTTCCACGATTGACGAACACCGGGGTGCATTTACGTGTCGGTCACCAACACTCACAATTTTGGCCGATTCTGGTA
>NW_025240258.1:2569-3647 GCF_018294505.1 Triticum aestivum
ATTCTGGCCCGTTTCGTGAACTATTACTCACCGTTTTGGGATCCCAAAGCGATTTCCATAGTTATTGAACCCCAAGGTGCGCTTACATGTTGGTCATCAACAGTCACAGTTTTGGCCGATTCTGGCCCGTTCTGTCGACTATTACTCACTTTTTTGGGGTCCCAGAGTGATTTCCATGAATAACGAACCCCGGGGTGCGTTTACGTGTCAGACATCAACGCTCGCGGTTTTTGACGTTTCTGGCCGGTTTCATGGACTATTACTCACCGTTTTGCGGTCACGAAGAGATTTCCATAGTTGTTGAACCCCAAGGTGCGCTTACGTGTTGGTCATCAACTCTCATAGTATTGGCCAATTCTGGCCCGTTTCGTGGACTATTACTGACTGTTTTGGGGTCCCGGAGTGATTTCCACGATTAACAAACCCCATGGTGCGTTTAAGTGTCGGTCATCAACACTCGTGGTTTTTGTCGATTCTGGGCCGTTTCATGGACTATTACTCACATTTTTGGGGTCCCAAAGCGATTTCCATGGATGTCAAACTCCAAGGTGCGCTTATGTATCGGTCATCAACAATCGCAGTTTCGGTCGATTCTGGCCCGTTTCTTGGACTATAACTCAGTTTTTGGCTCACGTAGTGATTTCCATGACCGACGAACACCGGTGTGTTTATGTGTCGGTCATCAACATTTGCAGTTTTGGCCGATTTTGGCCCGCTTCATGGACTATTACTCACTGATTTCAGGTCCCTGAGCAATTTCCATGATTGACGAAACCCGGGGTGCGTTTATGTATCGTTGATCAATAACCCTAGGTTTTACCGATTCAGGGCTCTTTCATGGACTATTACTCACCGTTTTGCAGTCCCAAAGCGATTTCGATGCTTGTCGAACCCCAAGATGTGCTTACGTGCTGGTCGTCAAGACTCGCAGATTGGGCCGATTCTGGCCCGTTTCCTGGACTATTACTCAGTTTTGGGGTCCCGAAGTGATTTCCACGATTGACGAACACCGGGGTGCATTTACGTGTCGGTCACCAACACTCACAATTTTGGCCGATTCTGGTACGTTTTCTGCACT
>NW_025240259.1:0-3646 GCF_018294505.1 Triticum aestivum
GCATTACGCGAGGGAGATATGTGCTCCGGCGCCTCCTCATCAAATTGAGGTAGCAGTCTGCGTTTTGGGTAGCTCTTGGCTGGGCGGTTGAGGCCGTATTCCTCGGCTGTCAGGACATCAGTCCATCTGTTGACGAGCAGGTCCTGTTCGGCTTGAAGCTGTTGTTGTTTCTTTTTCAGGCTCCTTGCAGTGGCTATGAGCTGAAGCTTAAGGCGCTCCTACTCGATAGGATCCTCAGGCACGATGAAGTCTTCATTGCCGAGGCTTATATCCTCCTCGGAGGGCGGATGGTAACTATCATCCTCCGGGTCATCTTTTATGGCATGTCGTCAGTGTTCTCTTGCCTGTTGTCATGTTCCTATTCGGATGTAGCCCCGACAGGGTCTTTGTTGTTTTCAATGTCGCCCGAGGTACTATTCTCTCCGGTGCCAGTGTTGTCGTCCTTTGAAGCAACGGGGCTTAGTGCGGCGTTTGGGCCGCCGGCGCTTGGACTGTGTCTCGGAGGTTTTGTTCATATCCGGCTCTTCTTTGTCGTCGGCAAATCCTTTAGGTGTATCAACCATGTACACATCGTATGAAGAGGTGGCCGTCCATCGTCCAGTGAATGGAGGGTCTTGGCCTTGCTCCTTGTCAGCATCGTCGTCCATACCGTCGATGTCTTCGGAGCCATAGTCAAGCACGTCGGTTAAGTCGTCGACGGTGGCTATGAAGTGGGTGGCGGGTGGGAAGAAAAATTCCTCATCATCCGTCTCTAGCTCGAACCGGACATAGTTCGGTTGTGAGTCCTTCTCCAAGGACAAATTCTTAAAAGATTTTAGGACGTCACCCAAGGGCGAGTGCTGGAAGACGTCCGCGGTGCTGAACTCGAAGATCGATAACCGATCTAACTCGGTGTCCGTGGGCGTACACAGTTTGTAACTTATAGCCATAGACGAGTCTGAAGTTCTGTTAAAGCGAATGTTGCAGGGCGTTGAGTCCATGTGCGGCTCCAACTCCGCGGACTCTGAGGCCTCGAATGGCTCGATCTGCTTTGGCTCTAAGGTCGTTGTAGTCGCGGGAACCATCTCCTGTGTGTGATCCAATGACAGATTTAAGTCACGTTCATCGGGATGAGGGGGAGCGATCGTCATAGGCTCGAATCCCTTGAAGATCAAGTCTCCATGGATATTTGTGACGTAGTTCAAGCTTCTGAATCCGACATGATGGCCGGGGGCGTAGCTGTCGATCTGCTCCAGATGGCCAAGCGAGTTGGCCCGCAGTATGAAGCCGCCAAATACGAATATCTGTCCGGGGAGGAAGGTTCCTCTTTGGAGAGCGTCATTATTGACGATTGAAGGGGCCAACGATCGTTTTGTCGACGACACAGTGGAACTCTCAATGAAAGCACCAATGTCGGTGTCAAAACCGACGGATCTCGGGTAGGGGGTCCCGAACTATGCGTCTAGGATCGATGGTAACAGGAGACAGGGGACACGATGTTTACCCAGGTTCGGGCCCTCTCTATGGAGGTAATACCCTACTTCCTGCTTGATTGATCTTGATGAATACGAGTATTACAAGAGTTGATCTACCACGAGATCATAATGGCTAAACCCTAGAAGTCTAGCCTATGAATATGGTAATGAGTATATGTGGTGTCCTTTCCGGACTATCCCCTTCGGTTTATATAGACACCAAGGGGATCTTGGGTTTACATCGAGTCGGTTACATAAGAAGGAATCTTCGGTCGCCAAGCTTGCCTTCCACACCAAGTAGAGTCCAATCCGGACATGGTGCAGTCTTCGGTCTTCATGTCTTCACAGCCCATCAGTACGGCCCATGGATAACAGGCCGGACGTCCGAGGACCCCTTAGTCCAGGACTCCCTCACACCCCTACCTGGCGCGCCAAATGTCGGATCCTGGGTTCCACCGACAAATACAATGTTCTCCTTGATCTTCTTGGAGTTTTATCCAATGTAATCTTCTTTTGCGGTGTGTTTGTTGGGATCCGATGCATTGTGGGTTAATGATCAGATTATTCATTTAAAGTAATTGAGTTTTTTCTAAACTTTGTTATGCATGATGATTATAGCTTTGTATTTCTCTATGATATATCTGTTTGGTTTGGCTAACTAGATTGATTTATCTTAAGTGGGCAAGGTGCTTTGTGATGGGTTCAATCTTGAAGTGTCCTCACCCAGTGACAGAAAGGGTAGCGAGGCACATATTTGTATTGCTGCCATTGAGGGTAAACCGATGGGGTTTATTCATATTGTCTGAGTTTACTTTGTCTACATCATCTCATCATACTTCATGCATTACTCTTTTTGTTATGAACTTAATACCTAGAGAGGCAAGCATAGAAGCACTCTCGAAGTGGAGTAATAGTAGTAGATGCAGAATCATTTCGGTCTACTTGTCACAGACGTGATGCCTACATACATGGTCATTCCCATGAATAACATCATAACTATGCGTTTTTCTATCAATTGCCCAATAGTAATTTGTCTACCCACCGTATGCTATTGTTCCGAGAGAGAAGCCTATAGTGAAAAGTATGGTCCCTGAGTCTACTTAATCATATTAATAAAACCAAAATTACCTTGCTATAATTTATTTACTTTTATTTTTTTTGCAATTTATCTATCTACCACTACAAGATTTAATCCTTACAATTAACAAGTTCAAGGGAATTGATGACCCTCTTGCCAGCGCTGGGTGCAAGCATTTGCTTTATGTGTGCAGGTGTTGTTCACTAGGGTTTGTGTGATTCTCCTATTGGTTTCATAACCTTGGTTCTTACTGAGGGAAATAATTATCATCTACTATATTGCCTCACCCTTCCTCTTTGGGGAAAATCCCAACGCAGCTCACAAGTAGCACGACCACAGGTCGTCATGCGATCGTCGGGCTCAAACAGGGGCCTCCCGCAAAACACTAACACTTATGGTGGAACGGGGTCCCATTTCTCACAGGCTAACCTGGATGTTGCTCCAATGTAGGCAAGGGACAAAATAAATACAAACAAAACATGTTTCAAAATACATATCACAGAACAACTATACCAATGAAAAATCCTATGAGTTATCCTCTTCTACATGGCACCGCTTAATTATTTTGGTAAGCTCGCATGCGTCAGCAACACACTCCGCTTCCACGCCGACCTCCCAGAAGGCAGACTTTTTCATATCTTAGGGGGCCCATGCACAATGGAGTGCAGAGATATCTCTGGATGCTAGACTCTCACACCAGCAAGCACCCTTCGCACGCCCTCGTACGCAACAGAATACTCCCATTTCAGTATCTAGCGTGGGGCTTGCACAACAGCCGCATGACACTGTTGAGAGTGCCCTCAAGCAAGTCGTCTCCCATCCAAAATGGCCCGCAGGCCATACCAAGGGCAACATGCATCCATTTTGTGACAAGAGGGCAGTGAAACTCACAAGCTCTTGCAAAATAAAAACTCGGAAGATAAACACAACGAAGGTCGCTTTCGTCTTGAGCGGGTCAGATAAGAGAAAAAATCACCTCACCTGGAGGATCATCACAATGGAAGACCTCCGACACGACCTCTATAGAGACCTTGTCTGCCTCCTGCCCTATTAGAAGGACGAGCCTATGATAGACCTCCTTTTCGTTCTTCCAACGAGGCCTGAGAGGGATCGG